>NW_010160481.1:1921-9920 GCF_000695765.1 Mesitornis unicolor | reverse complement strand
CTTGGAGCTGGAATGGGTAAAGCTACAGTAACACGTGCACATAAAATGTTATGCAAGACAAAGCTGTACTATTAGTGTCACTATATTCTTAGAACATCAGAGATACAGGGGAAATTGTAGTATCTTGTATTAAACCAGATTATATAGAAACACTAAGATAGATATAGATGAACTAATGATACCTACAACCATTATCATAAATAATTCTACCTGATGTATAGATCAATTCTCTCTACTTAAATCAAGAAATTTTATTTTGGCACTGGAAAAAAGTAAAGAGAGTGGTTGGTTGTTTTTTTTTTCTCCCCCTCCCATTACTCTTGTTTGGGAAAAGCCACCAAGTTTGATGAATTCCATCATTCAAGCTCCAATATTGTATTTCACTTTTTTCCCTGCCACAAAAGGAGCAAGGGATGTCAGGCACTTAGCACTGCACATTGCAAAGATATGAGGTCTTTAGACAAAGCATTACAAGTTCTTATCAGCACCACCATATGCTATAAGACAGAATGCACATAAACCTGTCAACACACATAATTCTCATTTTCCGATTAAAGAATACCTTACAGAGAAACCACGCATACTTGTTTCCTCCAGCATTAATGATCCTGTTTAAGGGTATATGAATGCAACTGATGTGCCAGTGAAAATAACAAACCAAACAACAACGTATCTGAAGTAGGAAAGCTCATAAACTATTTCAAGTCAATTTTCTGTATGTAATTGCAGTGTCAGACTTACGGAAATACTTCTATCCAGACAAATGTAAATAGTTTCAGTAATACAATACTAAAGAAATCTAAGTCTCTAGTTTTGCAACTTTCCAGTGACTTTTTTTTTTGTATGCGATTATGGGAGTAAAATATTTCTGGATTTGCAGTAATAAGTTTATAATCAGTCCAATAAGGAATCTTCTGTTTGCAGTGTATTGCAAAAAAATGAACATTTCCCAGACAGCATATTGTTTACGTCCTGTAAAAAAACAAAAAAAAAAAAAGAAGAAGAAAAAACAGTCTTTGTATACCTCATTAAAAAATTATGAAAATTGTTTTCTTTCAGCTGGGCAGGTGTAGGTGAACTCAGTGGTGTATATATAATCAGAATTTTTCATAAGACAAAGTTGTTGTTGTCATTGTAGCTAGATGGTCTGAGAATATTAGGAAAAAGTAGTATCTTTTGTTATTTGTAAAAAGATGATCTTAAAAATGGTGGTGCAGAGTAACACTGGAGCTCCCAAGGCAATACACAGCTCACCAGTTGTCAGTGATAGAAATGTGGGCTTCAGAGGTAGGCAAAAACTGTTGTAGGAGTAACAAGAAAACCCCCCAAACAAAGAATAAGTATAAACCCTCCAAACAAAGAATAAGTATCTTGCATATATAAAGCACACTATATATTGTAAATTGAGATGTAACATAGAGTTACAGACCAGTGAAGAAAAAGGAAGATATAAGGCATGTTAGAAAACATTAAAATAGCCTAAATAGACATTAAAATGACACTCCTTCTAGCAAAGAGGAGGAAGAAATTTCATCACCAGCTTCACACTCCTCCCCATCAGGAATTCAGTATCCTGACAACTCACTGCAACCCTAGTCCCACTCCTTTAGGACCAGAGACGTAGCAAAAGGATGACCATAACACCATAAAAAAAGAGACTTGGAACTTTTCAGAAGTGTTGGTATAACAGTTTCAACCATATTACTAAGGAGATGCATTTGGTATTAATTTGGACTGTAACAGTATAATTTTAACTGGACTAATCATAACAACTTTGTTTTGTTCTAGTAAAGTCTGTTAGGATTTTAAGGCAACTAATAATAAACTCTGTTTCACATGTAAGGTACGTCCCCCTTTTTGTCCTTAACAAGACACTGAGTGTAACAGCTAGGGCAGGTATGTTAAACAGAGGAACTGAATTCTAAATGCTACATAGTGCTGCATCGTGGAAAACAATGTACAGCTCAAAAATTAGAAAAGATACAATTGTTCAGGCATACAGAGAGCATAGCAGTTTTCCAGTCATCAATTAGTCAGTAGTCATGCAACAACACTTTGCAGCTTCACTTCCTAAATTAACTTGGATAGTTATAGTGGCAAGTTGCTAAATCCAGTCTGTGTTGATAAATACACATATTTTTATTTTGCATACATGTTATGTGTGTATTTTGCCTGTGTGTATTTATACATTCAAGAGGAAAGAGCTCCTGACCTGGTAGGTACACATTCCAGCAAGAAGCAAAATCAGGCACAAGATTAATTAGGTGTTAGTGAAGCAATTATAAAAAAGGGCATATATTAATTGAACAAGATTGCATACAGGCAGTATGACAAAGACACTTTGAAGTGCCAAGACACCTTTCAAAGAGATATTGTGTTTGACAATAAAATCTTAAATTATTATGCAAATAATGGTTGCATGCATGGAGCTTGCCAAAAGTTCATTTGACCTGTGTTTCCCTTCCTCAGCCCTGGATTAAAAACTAGCAACAGCACCTAAGGGCAAATTAACATATTTGAACTTTTCACTACTGTAGTCATTAAATTAATCTTTGGCACCCCTTGTGCCCTCACATATAATAACTATAAGCTTACTTGATCCTTAAGGATTTATGTTTTCTAAGTACTAATAATAAAGATGGGCGTAACTGGTTACAGGGGACAAACCAGCAAGCTCCAGATCAGGATTTACAGGTAGATGTTGCTTCTTGTCCCAGAAATCCAAGTAGTTAAACCTAAAGCTATATGCACTACAGTCCAGGCGAAAAGAGCACCAAATAAATGTTGCCTGCAGCATGTTATCACTGGTGTAAGTGGTTTAATGGCAATCTGCCCACACCATCTCAATACTAGATTTACTATAATAAGTTACTTTCAAGGTCTTCTTCTCTTAATTGCTCATTGATTACTCACCACTCTTTACAGTGGGAACCTCTGAGTTTAATTGGAATCAATGCTGACAAATGGTATACAGTCCCAAACCCTTACTACTCACTTAATTGGAGAGATACACGCTTACAATTTTAACTGTAAGTATGAAAGGTTACCTCATCTGTTTTGCTATTGTGCTTTATAGCAACACTCAGTCCTTCATGTTTTGTCTGATGTTTGGTATTTCAAAACACTCTGAACTGCATCACTGCATCACTGCAAAATGTTTTGTTTATTTGCTCTTTAATACAGAAGTGTTCTCACATCACTCAGAACCCATTTGCACCCTTCTACCTGAGAAGGTCCTTATCCCTTGTTTCACATGCACCTTTCAATTTTAATATCAAAGCAAACTAGCACTTATTTTCAGTGTGCAGCAAAAGCAATGGGCCTCATTTAAACCAGTAGAAATAGGCTTCTGTCATGCATGTCCATATTACCTTCTAACTTAGGAAAGGTTAATATAAAATATATTGTAGTTTAAGCTGCAGGATATCCAATTATGAGGAAAGAGCAGATTATTAGACTAGATCTATTCATGCACACCACTAAAGGCAAATATATTTCTAGACAGGTGTGCACTGAAGCAATTATATTCTAATTATATATCCTGCAACATTTTTTTCACACTTAATTTAACACATGACGTAATCTATTACAGAGGAATAGAGTTACTAGAATTTTAGTGCTGTATTACTACTACGAAGTAAGAAGTACTTCTGTAGTGGATCTATACATGAATTTAAGGTTATTTTACACTCATCTGGGAAAAGCAGAAGATAACTCTTGGAAAGATCTATTGGGTGAAGCAAGATAATACCAATTAAAATCACTAGGATCCCAAATGACGTCAGAACTTAAAAATCTAGCTTTTTAAATTATCATAAATAATACATTTCTGAGTTCAAGCTACACCTGGTATTTGTCTCCTTGAAAAATAATGTCAAATTAAATAAACTTAATTGATACAAAATGGAGAGCCAATATACAGCAGTGCTTTATCTTAATAAACAATGACTTTGAAAGACCCTTCTAAGCTTACTACTTTACTTGCATTGATTATGTAAGGTTTTCTTTTTAGCCACTTTAATTCAGAGAATAAATATAACATTTTGGCTCTTATACTTTACTGCTTTGAATTATTCAGGAAAGGGAGTACCAGGGCAGACAAATCATGTCTTTTTGTTCTTGCTACAAGTAACCCAATGCATTGTCTCCGTCGCCTTTCCTTCTTCCCCTCCAGTTTTCATTTTGTTGATTTTTTAATTGACCATAATCTGATTTCAATATTTAGTCTATTTTCTGAAGTCCTATAAACCAAATAATTAGAGAAAGAGGAGTGATACAAGTGACAAAGAAATGTAGGACACATTAAGAGGTCTTAGAATTTCCAATGTAGCTCTGGTTACCTTCATTAGTCAAAATAAGGGTTGGAGCTTTACAATCTAGTATCTCACAGCTAAGAAAGCTGCAGGTTTGTAATACTGTTATGCATGGCAAAATATATCAGAAAAATACAACAGCTACTTCTAAAATGTCATTGCCACTTATTTTTACTATACCACAAGCTTACATTAGTACGAAACTCTAGATTTGATTTAGGATGCCCAATTTAGGTGCAGTATAAATGCAGACACTTGTCTTCTCTACTGACCATTATGCATTGGAAGAAACTTCCAAATAAATAATGGAGACAGAGTCTAGCTATGCCAGTGACAGACTGGGTGACAGATAGGGTCTAGCTATGCCAGTCAAACAAAAAGCAAAGGCTTGCTCATTACTTTATTTGCTCTGATAATGAAGGCAAAAGTTCTACAGGCACCTTAGAACAAAATTCCCAATCTAGCCCAGTTTAGCACTGCACTAGGCTGAAAACACATGGCAGAAATAAGAAATTTTACTTCCCTGTTTAGACTATCCATTTGATTGAATAAAGCTTATTCCTCTTTCACCTTGTGAAAATGCCATTCTCTCTTTAGTGCATCTTCTCCTGGGACATATGGGATTGTTAGGGTCTGCAAAACTACCTAAGAAGCATGTTAGGCAATGTAAAGCCAGAATAAAGTGTTCCCACTGTTTCACTTCAGCCACTTAACAGGAAGAATATGCTAGTTCTTACCACACATCATCTTACCATGTTCCCAGGTTGTGCCTCATTCTGTGTGTCAACAGGCTATTCAACTGAGTGACTGTTACTACATACAGGCACATCATCTGCATAGGGAAGTTCAGAACTCTCAAACTCTCTTAGGTCATACTGCACTAACAAAAAAGGCTACGAATGTCTGAATTTCTGAGTGCAGGCAGTTAAAATTATCAGCTAACATTTGTTAATTAAAACTTGTGATATAACCAAGTTAATTATTTTCTCTAAGCATTTTTAGACACAGACTATTACCCTAATTACTGATGTCATTTCTAAAGAGGGAATTTTCTCATTCCAAGTAATTCTCAGATTCAAAAGGCATTTAAACGTTGAATCGTGTAGGTTGGTATTTTGAGATCTACTGCATACGTCATATGCATGTTAACATAGCTAGTCAATTGAGTATGGGGCTGAGTCTGGAAACTTGACTTCTAATGACCTCACACTAGAAAAGGCTATACAGTCTAACAGAGATTTACGGGAATTATATTTAAACCTTATGGAACTCAATAACAAATCACATATTTATGGTAGTGTTTGAATGTTAAACTTCAAGGTGTCTGACTTGGTTAAGTCACTAGGTCCACAAAGAAAGATGGGGATTGTGATGGCAAGTTTTGTAGCACCTTTTTTTTTTACCCCAAGTCCCTGCTGCTGTGGCAGGAACAAATAGCAGCAAATTATGTCTTTCATCAAACTCAGATGGCCTAAATTCCACATAAGCTTTTACACTTACTGTTTTTTACAAGCTATGCTTAAGTCACAGTACTTGCACACAGAAAACACTAAGTATGGGGAGGAGGTTGTGTTTGGTTCATCCATATTTGGATTTCAGATTAATTTTTCTCCAGCATTCTTTGGAGAGACACTTCAGTGGTGGCCCACAGCAGTCCGCATGCTCAGCAGAGTCCAGGATGAGACAACAAGGGCCCACTTTGGTTTACTGGAGAGAACTGAAAGTACTTTCTCAGAACTTCCTTTATTTCAGCATCCAGTTAATACAGTGTCCTAATTCAAGAATGGGAACAATAATTTAATATTCTTGATACTGAAAGCTTCTTATATTAAAGAAAAAAATTATCAAAATACCTATGTAATTATTAATAACTTCAGTAACATGGCAAAACCACTTCTATACCTTTTCACAATGCACTGAGACTTAAAGGTAGCTGTCATAATATAGCAGATACATTTTTCCATAATAGTGTAGAACTCCAATTCTCAAACCCAAAGTAACATTCGGCAATATTTAATGATGTTTATATTTAACCATATCCAATGCTTAAGCATTCTCTTCACCATCCAGCTAAAAAAAGAATATGCATCATAAACAAACATCAATACTGACTCATACTTTCCAACTGGAACAATGGCTGTTTTGCTGACAGAATCATCAATGGAATTGGAGACAAAAACTTACAGATTTTTCTTTTAAGAGAGAGTAAGCAGCCATATGGCAGTTACATGTGAGAACTTGAAAAAAATTTATCTTGTTCTTGAAAGTGTTTAACGCATTTGGCCAAGCATATACAGTACTACAAAAAATATTAGATCATGCCTGTGCTTAGGCAATGCCAACAACATTCTCAGCCCTCTGCAAACAGGTTAATTGTGACAGGCTGGAATTTGGACAAATCAGTCAGGTTTGACACCACCCACTAAACCCACTAAAAAGCCATGAACCTGTAAAAAATTGCTTTGCAAACCTGTCATTCCTATGTTACACAGTTTATATTATTAATGACATCCATGCAAGAGATAAAGTAATTATGACAATATTGGTTTACACCTATTTTGGACTTGAGAACTCCAGTCATGAACAAAGCACATAAATTAATTCAGAACTCCAAGTCAGAATAGAGGCACCTGTATTTTTCAGATAGCAAATGTGCAGAGATGGATAAGAATGTAATTTTTGGACATAATTTTAGAAATCAGCTTAAAATTTATTACAGGCACTCAAGTGATCTTAGAGCTGACCATAAACAAGCAAGAAATCAATGCTACAAGTGCTATGCAAATGTTTGCTTTCACCTTCCTGAATTCTGTCACATTCATAACTGTATCTGTGATATTAGTTGGGATTGCTGGCAAAGGTTAACACAGCTGTCATCAATCAACATCACATCTTCAGTATTACCTGTTAACCTCATCTTCTTCTGGAAATCTGTCTTCCCAGGCTTTCCTAGGGTCCTTCTGTGGTAGCTTCTACTTTTATATGAGATATAAATTGATTTTCTACTTTGCCTGAATGGAGGGTTGAAGCTAATCAATTTGCTAACCCCAGTGTCTGTAACAGCCACAGGAGTAGGACACACTCATTTGAAGCCAGTGACATTATCCAATAACATGCAGCACATCTATAGAAAATCATTATATGTTATTTCATTGAACAATTGAGATTTCTTTAATAGGAATCATTTAAATACTTCATTCCCAGATGTTCTTCCACAGAAAATTATGTTTTCTGAAGTTGTCAACCAATAACTGAATGAGTTAGGAACACTCCTGTTCTCAGATTTAAATAATGAGATTAACTGCAGAAAAAAAAATTACATGGAGTTCAAACAGAACACCTGGGACCCATAAGCAAATTGTGATATTTTGATGAATAACAGTGGTATTACTGAAACTTGATCATGAGTTGTGTAGATAGATCAGGCGTGGTAGCCCTTACATAATATAAATCTTAATAAGACAGCATGAACATGACCAGAGGTACTGATGTGTTTAGACAATCTGGACTCTAGCCTACCCAAACTATGTACTGCACATAAGACCTCTTTTAACAGTCAAAGAAACCTAGAATTTTCTATCCAACCAAATGTTTAGACTACATAATAATCCCAAAATGACAGGATTGTTTTCTCTTATGCTTTTTAAAAATTTATTAACTAAACATTGACAACAAGAAAATACATA
>NW_010160481.1:0-1890 GCF_000695765.1 Mesitornis unicolor | reverse complement strand
CCCTGCTGAATGCATTCATTTTAACCTATCCATCCGTATGCTTCCTTGTTGGTAAAGACACAACTGCAATTATGAAGATGTTTATTGTTTTTGTTGCCTGAAAGGCAATGGTTTTAAGGTCCATTACCTCTAGCTTTAGATCTTTTGAAAAAATAACCAATCTAACGGATGCAGAAGAGTGGATACAGAGAGAGAAAAAACAAAGCTGGAAGAATGAAAAGGGTAACTGAGTGTAACACGAAGAGGTTTAATAATTTCAAAAGGTGTATTTTACTTCAAGGACTGCTTGGACTGCAAAAGATAGCATAAGAAAATTAAATTAAGGAAATTTTGGAATCAGATATTCTTTCTCAAGGGAACAGCTTCTTAAATGATAAGTTATTTAGATTGGTGACAATGAACAAAACTAATTCCCTACAGAGTTTTTTCATGCAAATTAATCTTGTCTCTTATTCCTAAAGGTGGAAGTACGTCTGCAAACTTGAACTCTGAAGTTGTTAAATGTGAAGATAAGGAAATACGGAATGAAGAAAAAGGAGGAACAGGAAGCTTAACTTCCTGACAACCAATATTGGGGATGTTTAGTTGAGGCAGCCATAGAACTGGAGGGGGAAGTCAGGGTGTGCGAGAAGGACTGAAGTCAAACTATGGGGTAGATAAAGGTCATCTGCTAAAAGGATACCATAAGAAAGAACCAGTAAGACAGGAGAGAAAACAAGAATGACAAAGCAAGTATCCTGGGATAAAACAAGGCTGGAATACTTGTTTAACCTCTGGTTTATTCTCTTCCATTAGACACATTTCTTGTAACAAAAGGACAGCTCTTCCAGCAAGGATGAAAGAAAAGCAAAGTAGAACAGCCGAGTGATTCACAGTTAAATATGAATCCAATGACAAGCTTACTTTTTTGTTAAATACAAGGTAATACTCCACAACCAAGCAAATCTTGTTTGTTTTGACTCCAGATATTTAACAGCTTCCCTATTTTGCTACAAGGTTCAAATATAGCAGGAAGGTAACATTGTGACTTCCAGCCAAGATAACAAATGTTTACTGTCACCCACTAAAATATTATTCAACATTATCACCAGTCTTAGCTGTTACAACTTAAGTCGGTCAATACAACATTTTCAGCAACACTGAATATCTATCACTCCCACAGGAGGAGTTAAGTATAAAATTAAGTTCAAGACATCAACTTGCACAGCACAGCACAGAACACACACACACACACACACACACACACACACAGGTTATTTCCAAAGCCAAGAAAAGGTCTGTGATACAGAACTGGTAACTCACATTTATGACAGTTGTCACATATGTATAATACTTTATAAAATGCTATTCTTCTCATTTCTAGTTACTAGTCTTCATCCACCTAAAGAACAAAAAGCCCTAAATATTTAAAGCTGGCTAAAAACTTCCAATTTTAAATAAAGAATTTGTATTCCATGCACTATGATTTAAACAATAAAGAACACAAACTGATTATGAACATGAGAGAATTATGACAGAAAGGTCAACCTTCTGGTATATTACATGTAATTTTCAAAAGGCAGAATACAGAAAGCAAACATAATATTCAAAGAGACAAGAAAAGATATAGCAGTAACACTAATTGAAATACATTTGACATGTACATTATAAAAAGAGTCTCATCACCACATAGTTATTCAAATCTGGAAAAATAATCTCCTATTTATCCTCCTCTCATTTACCAAGCCCTTCAGGTAATTCCAGTGACAAGAAATACGATCCATATGTATGTTCTGATACCATATTTATAGAATATCAGGAATAGCAGCCTCAAAGTTATCATATCTCCAAATTATTTCCTGAGAATACAAAACTGAACACTTTATAAAGGCAATATGATTATATACATAT
>NW_010160480.1:40478-74404 GCF_000695765.1 Mesitornis unicolor | reverse complement strand
GGTACCTGCTGACCATCTCTCCGCATCGCCAACACCGAGCGAGGTGGCCAAACCCGCCGGGTACCTCCGCGGCCGCATGCAGCTGGATGCTGGCAGCCAGGTCTTTAATTGAACTTTCTGCTGAAAATAAATATATATATATCCCAGTGATCGTGTGCTTTCGGTGTCATTTGTAAGGTCCGTGTAACTTGAAACAGTTTTCTGTCATGCAGTGGAACGGAGGTGGTCAGAAAAGGGGCTTGGTGCACGTGAAGGTCCATATTGGGCGAGAACAGTCCCTCTGGCTCAGTGACAGCCATGCTCATATTGTATCTGATCTTTGTGTGTCAGAGAGAAAAGCCTGTGGTATAAAGAAGGACACAGCCATACAATGTCTGTAACCCATATATGATACATGGGGTCTGTTTTCTGTGGTCTTTATGTGCAAAATGTGGTTGATGTGACAATTGCCTACATGGTGACACACATTCCCCAGCACATCCTCCCTGCACACAGCGGTCACACCCCAGCAGTTCTGAGCAGCCCACCTGAGCGATTTACACCATCACTCCAGAGATGCTTCGGCTCGAGCCTTCCCTCCTTCCCCTCTAGACCTGCCCAGCACAGGGCAAAACCAATGTTCCCACCAGAGCACCGCACCCTGGCACTGGCTCTGCACCCAAGGCCATCGTGGCTACCATCGCCGGCTGCTCTTTGCCCCTGGTGGCAACATTCAGCCCCATCACCCTTTGCCATGGGCCAGGAGCTCTCACTTTAAGGGCCTCAGGGTGCCCTCCCACCACAGGGCACAGATCCTACCCATCTCCCAGCACTCTGCGGGAATTGCTGTGGGTCTGTGGTGGAGTTAATTTGGACCCAGTCCTCCCAGAGATGGCTGCATGAAGCTGAGCAGAGAATCCATCCCAAAAAATTTACATGGGAAATGAAGTCTCCTTTTCTGTTTGGCTAAATGTCTGCCAGCCTGTTTTAATTTATTCTGCTAGGTTGATTTGCAACTTTCAGTTTTCCATCAGTTGGCTGTGACCAGGACACTGGGAAAATTTAGCACTTGAGTTCACCCAACTTCTGCGTTTCAAAATATCCCAGCCCGAGACATGCAGGAGAAAACCCTTTCCGTTTCGGAACAACCAGGAGGGAAAAGTCTGAACACGAGAGGTCTTAAAAGCATCAAAATATTTCACATTGAAAATGCCAGAGCAGCCTGGGTCTGTGCAAGCCCCAGCATCCCCCTCAGCGCTCCCAGCAGCCCTGGGGTTTGGCAGAAGGTTGCACCCCAGGAGACCCCATCCCTGAGTGACCTCGCACCCTGTCCTGCCGCAGGGATGCCCCAAGGCTGGGGGGCAATGGGGGAATGAAAGCAGAAGGTGGGGGAAAGCAAATGCTGAGGAAGCCAGCAGCAGGCAAGATGCATTCAGTCCCTCTGCTTCACCGAAAGTTCATCAAAGCCAAAGGATTTTTTTTTTAATTTCTTTTCTTTTTTTTTATGAAACAGTTGAGATGACTCAGCGGTTTCTGACGCAATCCCCGTTTCATCGGAAAATTCCTAACCAGCTCCTAGTGGCAACTGATTGCTCCCATAAATCATGCAGTGTTATCCCTGGCCGCAGCAGCGTGGCTTACGCAGCCCCAGCCCGGCCGCGTGAAATCAGCAGGAGCGATGCCATCGCCTCGCTGGGAGCTAAAACAGCCCTGAAAACAAAACACACCGGAGAGCAGATCCAAAACACCAACCTCCATCCAGCTTCGCATCAGCCAAACCCCACGCTTCAATGCGGGGCTGGACTGGCCCCTGCTCCCATCCCCCCAAAACTCCCCCGGGTCAGTGCTGCCCCCAAAACCCCAGGGCTGCAGGCGCTGCTGCTGAGGCTGCCGGCAGGTACAGCATTAATCACCGACGGCCGGGCTCAGACGACAGCGGTTTTTATCTCCTAGTTTTTGGCATAAGCGTTAGAAATGATTTGCAGATGTTATTTACTGCTTTTGGGCTTGGAGTAAATTGAGACAAGATGCACCTGCATGGACAGAGAGAGGCTTTCCCACCCAGGGATGGTCGCTGAGGGCTCGTATTAGACTTTCCCAGGGAAATTTAGGATTCGGGCGAGGGCCACTGAGCCAGCCCTACTTCCTGCATCCTGCGATTTGGCAAGGCAGGACAGTGGTCCCAGTGCTGCACATTCAGCTCCTGGCACGGCACAAGGATGCTCAGAGACACCAGAGAGATTCCTGTCCCTGCAGCACCGTGAGGCCAGTGGGCTCTTACCCTCATGGCCACCTTAAGGGACGTACAGCAGCCATTCTGGCAGGCAGCTGCCTGGCTTTCCATCCCAAACCAATGCTGTGCATAATTCAGAGTGCAAATAAAAGAGTAACAGACACTCCAAAATAACATCCTCCAGCCGGGGAAGAGTCGCCGGCGACTGGCTGCTGGTTTGGCCAGAGAAGCGCCTGCAGAGGAAAGGAGTTTCCTTGGCTGCAATGAGCTCAGCAAAGCACTGGGCTGGGCACTGTCGCTGCTCAGCGGGAGCCAGAGCTGCTCAGCCGAGCGGAAGCACTCTGCGTTTTGCAGGATTAGGCCCTCTCACCTAGGGAGGGCTGGGGGGATCCCTTTGCTGTGGTAGAGGGACCTCCATCCTTGACCTGGAGCAGAGAGTGGTGGTGAGCTCTGACCCAGACACAAGACATTGACCGTCTCACTGTGCTCCCCATCCTGGGACACCTCCCCATACTGACCCAAGCACCAGCCCTCAAAGCCCCAACTTCATCCCTAGCGCAGGTCCTCCATGAACAATGTACTCCTGTACTCCAGGACCTGCTCTCAGTGAAACCAAGCCATGGCCTGGCTGTGGAATGTGGCATTCCAGCTCTGATTTCCCAGCAAAATTAGCCCTTTTCTGGCTCAGCTCTCACACTGGGATGTCCCTGCATGCTCAGGACATTGCCAGGGGGATCAAAATGTGGTGAAGTCCCAAAAAAAGGCCCTGGCAGCCAGCCCTACCTTCTTCTCAAGAGTTGTGGGTATGGCCTACCGCTGAGTAACTAAAGCAAGCAAGAGGAGACCAAAAAAGAGTCCTTTGGAGACAGTCCTGGTCTCCCTTGCAGAGTGACCTACGGCGCAGTGTTGGGCAAGGCACTTCTTCTCTGCTTGTCTCCATGCAATGTGGATAGCAGTGATTTATATCATGCTAGCGTGAGGGCTCTATCCATGGAGATTTGCAAAATGTTGAGTCAAACTGAACAAGCCAAAGCCACCAAGCTGCTCTTGCCATCAGATTCCTATTAAAAAATACCTCTGGGCAGTCTGAAAGCCACAAGTGACCAGAGTGACCCCAGGTATGGTCATGTCCGTAGCGTTTCAATGACTTTAAAAGCCTCTTTTTTCCCTGCAGGTTTCTTTCACTTTAATTTTACCTGTCCCCAAAGAGTGCACGTTCTGGCTTCCAGACGAGTCACGCTTGGTTCAAAATTTTAGCTACGCAAAGATTAAAAAAAGAAAAGTACAAAGCCTTTTCTTTTCATGGACTGAGACTCGCATGGAAGTTGTGCAGTATTGTGCTGAGGGACACCAGTTATGCAGCATTGCCAACCACAGGCATTCAGAGCTCATGAGTCAGACTCCCCCAAACCCTAAGACTGGTTTCATTCCCTTCTGGATATTGATTCTTGAAGCATCGCAACTTCAAGGTTTTATCCTAAAAAAAAAGTCTTTTTTGACCAATGGGGTGAGAGCTGAGACCCTCACATCCTTACTGGACTCCAGGAGTCTTGACTGTAAAAAAAAAACCCAACCTATTAAACACCATGAAATTAGCAATAAACCCTGCAATGCCCCCCCAAAATTTAGCAGTGGGATGGCTGTCCCAGGACACCCCAAAGGATACGAGCAATGGAAACATGGTGACAAGAAAAGAGATGTCCCCACCATTAACAGTGACATGCTTGTCATGGGCCACAATGAGGTAGAGGAGAAGGGTAATGTGAAAAAACCCTAAGGAAGAAAGAAGTGAGGATAGCCATGAGGAATATGCATAATAGGTTTATTCGACAGGGAGACATAAGGGGGAATTTTTTTAAGGGCCAGCATTCAGCTAAAGCTGTCTAAAATGGGGCCAGGCCTTACGCAGAATGGATATTTTAAGTGGCAATTTATTCCACTAATAAAAAAGAAGGATGCAGGTGCTTTGGCAGGGCTGCGGACGGGAGCGGGCGAGAGCTGCGGCTGATCAGAGCCGGGTCTGCAGCGCCGGCCATGCGGGGGGCTCAGGCACAGCTGGGGGCTCTGCGTTTATGGGCCTCCTGTTCCCCAGCGCCAGGGCTCACGTGCAGATTTCGGCTATCCCAAAAGTACAACCACACCAGCGACACATGCAGCGGCTCTGGTCGCAGGCTGCGGTAGGTGAGGTGAGGTGTTTTATCCAGACGCTACAGGCGTCCCTGCTCCAGCTGGGCAGGGAAGGGCTCATGCCCATGGGCTGCTCCACACTTGCATTAGGCCCTTTTACACCAGGAGGTTTCTTGATCAAATTCCCAAGACAGAGCATCAAGAAGACAAATCTTTGTGAGCTGGATGGTGTCGTGCTCATCAAATTGCTCAGGGCTCTTTGAGGCTGATGGTGCTGCTCCAGAGCCAAGGCTCCTGCACATTGTCCTGCCAAAACCAGGCCCTCATCCAGCTTTTCACCTTCATCCCTAAGTGCAGAGTGCACGAGCCCAAGGGTTGTGGAGATGAAAAATGAGATGCTGAAGTAATGGAGGTGGTAAATAACACCTTGCAGTAAGTGCTGACTTGGTGCACACGGGCACCCACATTGCACCACAACAAACAGCAAGCCCGTATGGAAGCTGCGACCTCAGCTCTCCATTTTAGTGCCATTATCACCATTATTTCAAACATGGCAGTAACTGGGGACACGCAATGGAGCAGGTTTCAATTCTGGCGCAGTCTACACCACATGAAGGATCATCCTATACTCACCCCAAGGAGAATACACTCTCAAGTGGCACAGATCCCTCATCCTCTGCTCCAATATATACTACTTTCAAACTATCACCCTTGTATTAAAACAGAACTATCTATGTCTCTCTCCTTCACTGCAATGTCTGAGCTGAAAGGATAGAAGTATTTACAGAAAGTCATGGTTAATGTTACCCTGGAAGGATCCAGGACAGCATACCAGAACCTGGTTTTGGCATCTGGGAACCAGTTTTCAGCCATATATATCACCGTTCCTGCGTGCACTCCGGTCCACACAAAATTAGCCCTGTGGAATGCAGATTTAAAATTCACTTTCCAGAAGTACTTAAACACAGGAGCTAAAATTTGCTCTTTCTACATTTCCTACCTGTTTGGGTGCACAGAAACAAAGTCCTGGCCCTTTGTAACTTGGGTCCCTTCCCGGGAAGGTTTGCAAAGCCCCCGTCCAGCGCTGCGGTTTGTTTGCAGCCCGAACAAAGCCCTTTTAAGCAGCAGCTCCCGACAGGAGCTCGCCACCTGCCTGTCCCTTGCCTCCCCCTTTACTTTGGGGTCTCTTTTTTCAATAATAGCTGGAACACGTGTGCAAACGTGTGGGTTTTTTCTCCTCTGTGCCTACAGCGCTGGCTGCAAACCAAGCGCCAGCCCAGGGCGTGCAGCTGGGAGAGAAAAAACATCAAAAACCAACAAAAACGCAACAACTTATGGAATGTTTTCTTGCTCCTGAGAGCTCCAGCACTTCCCTTGCCATAGCTGGCACTTGCTGCATCCAGCAGCCAACGGGGTTTCCTTTCCAGTGGATTCCAGCAAGATTTTGGGTGAAGGATGGAGGCGAGGGGGGATGCACTTAACAACTGCTTGATTGTACTTTTCAACTGATGTCATTTGGTTTGTCACACAGCCATCACCCTCACGTGTCCCTGCAAGTGGCGGCCTTGTCGCACAACTGCCACCTCCTTGCAAACAGTCTCATGAGGGTGCAGGGGGCTGCTTTGCACCCAGGTGGAAGTTTGCCCTCACCAATGAATTCTGAGCTCTGTATTCACCTCTCTGACACCAACTTCATCACAGGAGCAGGGCTGACACAGTTTGCTTAGCCAGGAGTCCAGAGGGTTTTGTGCAACCAGTGAACCCAAATCCCACTCGAAACCCTACTGGAGATAAGCCCTGCGGTACAGCATGCAGCAGCCCTGAGCATCTCCCTTGACCTGAGCAGCTCATGCAGGAATAACACAGAATTACAGATACACCCGAAGATATGGCACAAAAGAAGATCAGGGTACTTCAGGGCATGCTGGCACTCAGCTCCACTCAGGGCTGGACACCTGGGGAGCAGTGGAGTATTTATGTGCTGGCTTGGAAGGATTAATTTTCACAGTTAATAGGGACGCCAGAGCTTTTCACTATTTATTGGTAGAGGTTCAGTTTTGCAGGGATTTGTGGTAAGTTTATGGCTTTGTCCAGGCAGGAGGGTGGCTGGAGCCGTGGTGTGGGCAGAATCCGAGGGATGCTGCCTGCAGCCACGCAGGGAATGTGGATAGGCCCTGAAATATTGGCTAAAAATGGGAGCCTTGCCCAGCTGATCTCAGCTGTGCCTGAGGAAGGCTCCCAGCACAGCCCTCTCGGGTCAGCGCTTTAATGCTGCCGTGCCATTCTCACTGCACACACACACCTCCTCCCAGAGCCCTTTCCAACTTGGCTGGAGAGGCTTCAAGAGCATTTTTGCTCCGTGCATGCCTGCTTTTCCACTGGACCCCCTCCCTGGGGACAGGCGAGTCCATCCCATCGGCCTCAGGAATAGATGGTGCCTCATACTGTAGCCTCGTCCCCAAATCTGCAACCACAAAGGCTGTTGCTTAAGCCCAGCATTCCTGTTCCCTGCGTCCTGGGAACAGCTGTACCGAAAAGATGCCGAGAATCCCTGCGAGGCTCCAAGGAAAAGATGTTAACCCAGGAGGGGGGTAGCAGCGATATAATAAAAAGTCATAATAAAAGAGTGAAGCCACTGAGTGGATTAGCAGCCCAAACGCCGTTTGGCTTTTGGTCTCCTTTCTTCCAGCTTTCCTGCGCCACACAGTGACCTGCTCAAATTCCTCCACCTCGGAGACACTCAGCTCCTGAATTTCAGACAGATCTCCTGGAGGTGTCCATGCTGCAGTGCCTGAGGGCACGGCTGAGAAACTGAACCGTGCTTAACTCCACCAAGCGAGCGCATGGGAGGGCTCATAGGCAGGCACAGCAGCTTTGGATGCTGCACCATGATGCCTGCACTCCACCAGAACAGGGCCACCCACTCCAGGTCTGCCCTCGTGGGGAAAAAAAAGGCAGATTTGGAGCTTAGTGTGTATTTTCATTTACAGCAAAGGTAGCGGGATACATCTCGCTGTTTTAAAACCCCCTTGGTCCCTGCCATGTACTGATTCTTCCCTACTTGGTGCCAGCGCAAAGCATCGGATGGTTTTTTCCTGCTGGGCTTCCCTTTTGCTCCTTTAGAAACACACAGGGCAATATCGGGGCACAGAGCATCTGCTGCCAGGAGCTACCGGCTGCGTCAAATATGTCGCTGTCGGGCAGAGACGGGAGCGAAGGGGGCGGCTGCGGCGGGAGCAGCTGTTCCCTGCCCGCAGCCCTCCCGGCCACACAGGACCTTTAAATTTTAAAGCACGCTGGCCACGGCTGTTTTCTCCACTGTCACCCTCCAGCTCACAGAGACCCTGTCCTCGGGAGCTGCTGGCCCACAAGGCACCCATGGGCTCACTGGTGGCCAAGCTTCTTCTGCCCACCATCAGCAGCTTGGTCTTCCTTCCCACCATCAGCATAGCAGCCAAGCGGCGCTTCCACATGGAAGCCATGGTTTACTTCTTCACCATGTTCTTCGTGGCGGTAAGATGTCCCCATATTCCCCTGCATGTTTCATCCCCCCGCGTCGGGTTTCCACTGGGAAGGCTACCTGGATCTCACTCAACAGCGGCGAGTGTGACCCCCAGAATATCTGTTTTCAGTTATTCCCCACCCTGTGTGGCACTGAGTAGCTGATTATACAGTTTAGGATGTCCCAGGGGGTGGCCTTACATAGATTTGATGGTGTTTTGTGCGGTTGTGAAGTTAGGGAGAGGGTTAGGGATTTGCAATGTTTTGGAGCTGTTTTTTGTTTTACAGCTGGTAAGTGGCCATGCTGAATTTAGGGTTTAAATTGTATCCAGAGTCTCTTGCTATGATTCTGTCGTTTTAGCCAAAAGCACGTAGTCGAATTATTGATTTTGCAATTGCTAAGTGGGGATGGGAGCAATGCTGGAGTCAGGGGGGGCTCTGCACTGGGAAAGAAAAGACTAAAACATGCTGTGGGGTTACCAAGAAAAATCATTATTAACCCTCCACATGGGCAGAGTGGTTTGAAAACATGTGTTTCACCAGGCTCAACATCGCCCTGCCTGAGAATAATGAGTGGAGAAAGTTGGTTTTCTGTACATATACAAAATAATTCATATTCCTGCTCCTGGCAGTAAGCTACCCTGCACTTTGTATCACTGCTAAATGCCTTCATACACATATGGACTGAACACCTAAAGCAGCATTTCCAGTGAAAAAAGTTTCTTTAACCCCATGGCAATGCTCTCCTAAAGAAAATGAAGGCAACAGCCCAGCAACTCAACTGATACTGCATTTACCTCTTCTCCCCCCCCTCCCCATCTCAAGGGATCTCATGAGGACTGTCACATCCCTTGTACAGAGACAGAGAAACTGAGGAAGGGACTAGATAAAGGACTTTCCTGGTGTGAAAAGCTGTCCCACTGCAGCACCAACAGTAAAGCAGGGCTCTGAACCAGGCTCTTATTCCTAAAAATCCATCATTTAATCCTCAAATTAAAACACAACGCAGGGGGGAAATCTCTGCCAGTTCCATAAAAGTAGTTAATAAAAACAACCCAATCCATCCCCTCCCAGCTCCCCAGGGAAGCCAGACATCTACCATTTCATTTTGCACCGGTTTTCTGTCTGCCCCATCTCCCTGAGCAATCAATAGGAAAATTGGCACGTGTTTGGACAGGAGGTGGAACAGGTCCTCGGTGAAGAGATTGAAGAGGCAAAATATCTGTGCGTGGGGAAGGGACAGGAGAGGACGGGAAGGCAGCTGCCAGCATGGCCGGGGATTAGGAAGGGCAGCAGCTGTTGCCATTGCCTTTCTTGTAGCATCCCACTCCTCCTCCCCCAGGAGACCTCATCCCAGCAGTGGAAGCAAATGTACATCACAGACAAGTGCCGCGATGCCAGCCAGAAACATGCTCTTTGTCTTCCTCTCTTTCCCCCTCATCTCCAGCCTCCCCAAACCCAATCTCAAACAGAAAAGAAATACGGCCACAGTGCTATCTTTTTCTAGAAAGCAGAGTGAGCCAGAGGACTCTCAGCAATTCCCATTATAAATAAAATCAGCATCCCCGCTGGGCCCTGACAGTGGGGATCATTCCAAGGGCGTCTGGCCAAGCAGTGGAGGGACTTCTTCAGCAACAGCGAAGCATAGGCGGGTGCTACCACCAGAAAACGCTGGAAGGAAAAGGCGAGTGCCAGGCAAATGCTGGGAGCATTCCTCTGATTGCACTGGAAAACTTCTCTTTGGCTTGGTTTGCATTTATGTTGCATGACAATAGGGGTTTTTTTGCAAATAGCCTAATCAATGAGCTAATGGGCAGGAACCATCAGCTTTTAAGGGAATGCGCTAATGAGTGAATTCCCCAGAATTCAGACTCTGGCCATAAAAACTCTGCTTAGCCTGGACAGTGACCTGGCATCTACACACATTTCATCAGGACACTCATTTTGAATTGCTTTACAAGAATCTTTCGCAATCAGAGCTGTAACCTCAGAGCCCTCCTTCCACTGGAGACGACGTCCCTGCGTTGTCCAGAGCTCGGCACGAAGCAGCTTGGTCATCAGATTGCAAATTCTGGCACAGACCAAGAGGCCAACTAAAGCTCGTCCACAGATAATTTGTACTAAGAGAGAAGAATGCTGATTCTTAGGCAATTTGCATTTGGGAACAGTGACATTATATCGTAAATACATTCATTCCTGCATATCAATGACCGTGGTGTATGAGAGACCGTCTTGTTCCTGGCTGGCCACCCCCTCAAGAGCCAGGAAAAAGCTGATAAAAACAGAAATATTTAATTTTACTGTAGTAGTCTGTGGGTAGAGTATTAGCTTTCTTAATGTTTTTAAAAATCATTTTTTAATAGTTCTACCACGCATGTGATGGCCCTGGCTTATCAGTGTTGTGCTTCATGCGCTACGACATCCTGGAGTACTTCAGCATCTATGGGACAGCTCTGTCCATCTGGGTGTCCCTGATGGGTAAGCACCGGTCCCTCATGGCTCCTAGAGAGCACCAGCGTCTGCAGGTCAGGCAGGGTTTGTCCGCACCTGGGATGTTTCGTGGGGACAGTCAAATTATAACACACACAGCCTTGTGCTTTAGTTCAAGGCAGGACAGTACTATGAGATTACTTAGTTTGAAACCTCATATAGGAGGGAATCTCCCATTTCTCCTCATTTTCCCCATACTGAGCCCATCAGCTTGTCCTGTCCTGACTTTAGGGTATTAAGAAATGCAGAATCTGCCACTTCCCTTGGTAGACGCATGTCAAAGTGATTTAGTCAAAACAAAGCTATCTTCCTAGTTTATCAGAAGCCTAGTCTGAGCTGACGGGAAATATTAGATCTGCTTAGAAAAAGAACAAATATATTTCACTTCCTTTTTATAAAAAATCATGTCTCTTGCCTCACTAAGATTTCCTTTTCCCACATTCCCTTCATCCTCAGTTTTTCTCATTTTGCTCCTCATTTGCCACTGAAACAAGGTATAACAGAAATGCAAAAAACAATGACAGAACTAATGCAGGATGAAAACTTCAAACCTATTATTTTCCCATTTTGTCAACATGTTTTTTGGAAGCACATATTTCTGGGAAGACAAGAGACTAGGGTGAGGGGAGAGAGATGAGGGGACAGTCCCTTTCCAGCAGCAAAGGCTTTGCCCAGCAGATTCAGACCATCCCTACCAGCCGCACACCCAGTGCTGAGCAGCACAGGCAGCAGCATCCCCCTTGCAGGGTGTGCAACGGGATAAATCTTCCATCCAGAGAAAAAATGAGTGGGGGAAATATTAACCTTAGAAATGGCTCTGTTTTTCCCCAAGGTGCGGTCCCCCACTGCCCATGGCATTTCAGTGGTCTCTCTGCTCAGCTAGAGAAGGCAATGAGGCAAAATCGTCTCCAAAGGGCATTTTCAGGAGATAACAGCAGTGTCAGGGTAGGTCAGAGCCGATCCAGACACTTTGGCTCCTTGCAGCAAAGTTCAACTTGATTGCTTCATCACTGCATTCAAAAACCTTGCAAAAAAATACAAATCCCGGACTACAACGTTTAAAATATTGACCCGCAGGGAAACAACAGCGATTAAAATGCGGACATTATCCCTTAGCCAAACTCCCTATAAAACCACGGTCCAAGGACATGGAAGGTGTGGTGACTGAAGCCCAGGGAAGCCTCTCGCTGTGGCTTGTAAAGCCCGAGCGCACATGTGCGGACACAGACCCTCGGGCATGCTTCCCGGAATGCAAATCCAGGACAGCCATAACACAGCTGTGCGAGCTGGAAAAGCACGGAGCCCCCTGGGATCCATAACTTTTATCAGTTATTACCCCATTCTGTGCTAAACAAAAGCCTCTAATAATTTACTCGCACTGCGACTTCCAGCTTGCAGACCTCAGGCAGGTGTTGGCAGGGCCAGGCAGCCCGGTCCCCATCGCATGGGTGAGCACGGTCCTACCGGAGCAGGGTGATGGGGGCTACACTGGGGTAAGCCAGCAAGTTTGGAAGGGTTGGAGAGGTTAGGAAAACCCAAGAGCCAATTTCAAGCTCACATCAGTATCTTTGCAATCACCTCAAACTTCTGGGTCGAGACAGGAAAGAGAAATACAGTTGGGAAATCTGCTTTAGTGTCCACACTGAACATAAGACCTCTAAAATCAGCTTCTAGACCCACCACTCGGATGCCTCGGGATGGTTTGCTTTGCCCCTGTGTGCCTCAGTTTCCCCAGCTGAGAAAGGCAAACCAGACCTGGATGCAATGTTGAGGGTCCTCAGGGAGAAGGGACAGACCCCAGAAGGATTATGGGGAGCAGATGAAGAAGGAGGTGGGTGACTGATGCTCCCTGTGCTCGGTGCCACACAGCCCTGGCAGAGTTTGACGAGCCGAAGAGATCGACCTTCGTCATGTTTGGCGTCCTCACCATCGCCGTGAGGATCTACCACGACCGCTGGGGCTACGGTGTCTACTCAGGACCCATTGGGACGGCCGTCCTGGCGATAACCGTGAAATGGGTACGTAGGGAAGGGCACCACACCAGGGCTTTGCCGGATGCTGGCGGTGGGGAAGGGGCTGAGCCCTGCACAAAGGGGTCTCATCTGCACCAGCCGTTTCCTTCTCGACGTCCAGCTCTTGCAGCACAGGCTATTGTAGTGATTAAACAGCACATTTAAACACCATCTCCTTCAACCCAAGCAGAAAGCAGGCAGACAGCAAGCAGCCTTTGTGATAAATGCCAGATTCGATCAGTCTGAGCAATCTACCACATCCCCTGTCCCTGCATTTCTAATCAGGAGGAATGTATTTATGGCATTTTTGCAGCTACTCAGAGGCAGAGGGGTCTGGTAAATGGCCCTGGAGCCAGTGGAAGATGTGGATAAAACGTGGAGATAAACTGAAAGGAATCTGCCTGTAGTCTGCCTGAATCTGGCTGGCAGCTTCCAGGACATTTGTGCACCATGTGCCACACACACTGGAGATGCTGTGGACTCCATTGGCAGGAGTGGGCATGGCTGTAGAAGCGAAAGGAGAAGGATTCAGCGACGGGGTAAAAAATGCAGAAAGATGCTGCCAAGTGTCATGGAAATACAGTGACACAAGTGCCAGCTAGAGATCATCAATGAGCCCCATCTAATCGTCCAGTCAGCAGCTAAAATTAAGTGGCCACAATGGGGATGGGATGGGCTTGGCAGGGAATGAGGCACAGGACCGCCCAGCATCCCCCAGCCCGCAGATGCTGTGCTGGGATCTGCTCTCCCAGAGACTGGGTTTGCGAGGGCACACACTCCTGTGAGCTGGGTTTGGGGCTGAATATTAAGAAAACAGCATTATGCTCAGGAATGGAGCAGGAGGACCTGTTGCAGCACACAGGCAGGGGTGCTTCCCTTGTACAGGCAGACCTTGCAGTCTGGGGGACCCGGCCTGAGGGTTTTGCATGAGTTTATGTCAGCATTCATGGGATCTTTTGGATGTGGAGCAGGCAGCTGATTCCAGGTGTACCCACTTGGTGCACTCTCTCTTTCCTTCCAGCTCCAGAAGATGAAAGAGAAGAAAGGGCTCTATCCAGACAAGAGCGTCTACACCCAACAGATCGGTCCTGGCTTCTGTTTCGGGGCGTTAGCGCTGATGTTGAGATTCTTCTTTGAGGTACCTGTTTACACTCTCAGTCCCCCTGACTTTACAGGGTGTAAAGGACATTACTGGGGAAGGAGACCTCCCCCTTCACCCCACTGGGCTGCATTCAGCCTTGGACAAAATCCAGCCCAGATGCAGGTCCCTGGGGTAGCTGTGCCAGGGTTTGGTGGCAGTGATGAAGATCCCTCTCTGCTTGTCCCCATCCCATTAACCTTGGCGTGGGCAGAGACAGATGTGACAGCAAGCGATGCACAGGGTGATGTTCGCTCTCTTTTCCCCGCATTGAGTGAGTCACAAGGCCATGGACCACACTTTCTGCGGCCATATGTGGTCCTCAAAATGGTTTTGTCAAATATAAGTGGGTCTTTTTGGAAACCGGGCGCGGGTGACTTAAGGACACCTTGCAGAGCCACAGCAGGGACTGGATACGCCCCAGGCACGGCTGGATCCAGTGCTGGCTCACACCAAAGAAAAGACTCCCAGTTGACTCCCAGGAGCACTTGATCCCATGTTTATAACCTTTTGCTCTCGCTGCTGGCCAGTCTGTCTGTCCCGTATGGGGAAGGCGATAACCCCCGACACAGCTGTCGGTCACGCCTGCGCTCAGCCCCGCCGTTACGGCTGCTCTGTGCATTGGGAGCCGCTAGATACAACCTCACAGCCATCCCCAAGGATTATTTTTCAAAGCATTTAGTAATTGCAAATTCTAGCAGAACATAAAAATGTCACTTAGCACAAACTGCCTCCCCCCGCGCCCCAGCCTCGCCGCCGCGTCCTATGCGGGGTAATGAAACACTTCATTCAAGAATTGGGAAATGTGCAAATTGGAATGTGTTAAATCCACTTTGCTTTTTTTTCTTCTTCTTAAGGCTGGAAATCCTTTCTTCTTTGACAGCAAAAAGCAGCAGAAGGCTCAGGAATTTTTTTTAATTTTTTTTTTATTCCTTTCCTTTCGGCTACTTGCAGAACCCTAGCATTTTGCACCTAACGCAGAGCCACCATGGCCCTGGCTGGTCTCGCTAACGCTCTCCCTGCTTGCAGGAGTGGGATTACACCTACGTGCACAGCTTCTACCACTGTGCCTTGGCCATGGCCTTCGTGCTGCTGCTGCCCAAGGAGAACAAGAAGGCTGGGGGTGTGGGGACCCCTGCCAAGCTGGACTGCTCCACGCTCTGCTGCTGTGTCTGAGACCCCCGGGCGAGTGGGTCCCTCGCTTTTACACTCCTGGGGTGATGGAGGGGTGCAACCGAAAGGAAAATCCCTGCCAGCTGCATATTCCTCAGGGATATCGGCATCTTTTCCCACCTGCCTTATGCACAGCCCGGGCTCTTCTTCCCTGGAAAGGCTTCACCTTTCCAACATCAGCCCTGGCAGAGGTTGTGCTTGCTACGTGGCTGTACCCGGGTGACTCTTGCACCTCAGGCCATGTCACCGCCCAGGCTGTCCCCTGCACTGGCCCTGGAGGACCCACGTTGTCCCCTCTGGGGCAGGTTTGCCCAGCCCGAGCACACGGGGCTTCCTTTACAATGTCCAATTAACAGAACCTGTATTTTTGTGAGATATTTACTATTTTATTTATGCATTCTCTTGATGTAAATACTACAACTTAACAAAAGACTTTGCAGTGCCAGCATTTCTCAAGCGACGCAAGAAAATTTCCAGCTCTGCTCTCTCTAGGGCAGATGCCAGCCCCAAAACCCAGCTCCGGGCATGGCCACCCCCTCCCCTGCCCACAGTTCCCACCCGGCCTGGGGGGTGCCCCAACATTGGGCACTTTAACCCCACAGCCCTGCCTGGGCAGCGCAGGCAGCAGGTGCTTACAGGAGCCTCTTTAGTATGGAAAGTACATGGAAAATTAGAGGCAGAGAAAAGAAGCTCCTGGAGGGAGGAGGAGGGCTGTAAGCCTATAACATCTCTTCTAACAGACTATTTACTATAGCAGAAGTGTATGATTTATTTAGACTGTCTGGGAAAAACGCCAAGACTATGTGTCATGGACAATTAGAGTGGTATTGATATACAGTGATGTCCACAGAAAGCCCACATTAAGCCTGGGTTCCTCTGGAAGAGAAATCCACCCTGGTCATTCATCAGAGCAACTTCCTGCGATGGGGCAACAACCAAAGCTGAATGAGCTTCCAACAAAAATATAAATGAATTATGAACCCCCAAGCATCCAAGAGTCACTGGCAAGCAGTGGCACAGCCCATGCAGCTGCATGCAGAGGCAGTGCTCGCAAAGAGCTTTCAAAGGGCTCACCAGGACCTAAATTAACACAGCTCACCAGGGCTTGTGAGCATCCACCCCCAGGATGTTTTGCAAGATGCTCCAAGGGTTTGTGTGCAATACTTTTCCCCATTGCTTGCACGCTACTGGAGTGCTTTGCCATGCGAGGACTGCTCAGGACATTCCCAAAAAACAGCCCCAAGTGCTTCAAATTTAATTCAGAGCTGGGTGCAAGAAGGGCCTCCTGATCCTCCCTGACCCATTTTGTGACTGCTCGGCCCTTCAAACAAGCATAACCCCACAGCAAATCACACAGCTCATGGTCAGCGAGAGCACAGGGAAAGCCTTGTGTTGGTGAGGCGATGGGAGGAGAGGCACTGGGAAACTGCAACACCTGAGCGAGTGGAAAAAAAGGTTGGCAAACCCCATGCAAAAAGGATGGTACATTAGCTAAGGCCCAGCTGAGTAAATGAAAGCTCCTGCTCCCACCTGCCATGCATCCAGGTGTTACACCAAAAAAAAAAACCGAAACCAAAAGTGCACTGCATACAATAAAATCCCAGGCAAGGCTTCCTTTTTCCCCTCTCCCTACCAGTGCCAGGGCACTGCTCTGACTGTGCAAACCATCCATCTCTTTGCACCCAGTGTGAGACCAGCACCCACCCTCGGGGCCCGAAACGTGGCTGGGCACATCCACAGGGTCCCTTCCACAGCACCAGCACCCGCTAGAGCAGGACCGGGCACCCCAACACCCAGGAGAAAGGTGCAGGGGCTGAATTCGCTATCACAGGGACAGGATATCCCCTGCAATGCAAATGCAGGGAAATATTATAAACATTTACAGCAACGTAGACAAAACAGTCTCTTGTAACCTTTTAGCGCTGCCGAGAGCTTTGCCTGTAAGAGCTCTTGAGCCCCTGCCAAAAATTCTTGCTGTTTTCATAAGAGTAGGTGTTTTTGTCTAAGGTGCAGTCTGAGTGCTGTGACCTTTGTCATGTCTGCTACTGAAATTTCCTGCTTCTCTGTTATTCTCTTCTTTGGTAAGACGATATGAAACCCAAAACTTTTATTGCCCCTTTTAAAGCGTCTTTATAGCTCCCCATCTACTTCATATACTGTCTTATTCTCGAATGCTGGGATATTACTTATGGGATCCGGGCTTGACGCTGCAAAAGGCATTTGGGTTTCACGAAGCCCAAACCGCCCGGGCTTTTTTTAAGATCAGCCGGTGGGGGGAAGAAAAAGAGAAAGAAAAAAAGGAAAAAAGGAATGAGAGGGGAGGGACCAGGCTTTCTGCTCTGGAGGCATCAGCATCTGCTACCAGTACAGCAGCAGAGAGCAGGGACAAGGGCAGGACCCTGCCATCCTCCCGCCTGCTCCACGATGCCTCTCTGGGCACAAAATCCTGTTTGCTTTGTGTCTGGGCTGCAGCATGGGAAGCATCGCATGGCTTCTCTTCCTGCACCTCCATCCCCTGCGAGCTCTGCCCCAGAGCTGGAGGCTCAGATGTGATCAGACCCTGCAGCCAGTGCTGAACCAGTGGTGGCACTGGGGGAGGCCCTTCCTGCTCAGAGGGCTCACATGTACCCCATTCCCCCACTCGGTTTTGGTGTCAGGATAGACCACAAGAAGGACGCTTGTCCCCAGGGGACGGCTGATGAAGACCCAAAACAGCTGGGTGCCAGTGCCGAGCTTTGGTGCTCCCATCCCAACCCTTGGGATGCAGGGCATCGCCTTCACCACGCTCAAGGGCCACAGCAGCAGGGATCCCCTGGGACCTTGTTTTCCTCTGCACCCTCCCCAACATCCCAGATCCCCAGTGGGTACCCACTGTGCTGGGGGGAAGAGGGCTGGCCCTAGGTTCAGCCTCATGGGGGTTCTTGCAGCAGTGGCCAGTGAACAATGATGGGGATTCAGGGTGGTGCAGCTGAAAATCCACAAAACACTCATTCTCCTACACTCGTCTATGGCTGGGCTGGGACAAGAGGGGAATTAGGACCTAGTCCTGCTTGCGGGGAGGCTTCCAGAGATGTCTAGTCAGGCTCCGTGCCAGCTAATCTTCCAGGCAAACTTTATCCAGATCCCTTTGGCTGCAGAAACTGAAAAACTAGCCAGACTACAACATAAAAGCCTGGTTTCTGCTGTCAGCTGTATGGGGCACTCCAGAAACTGCCTTATCACCGTCTGATTTTGAAAGACAGCCTTGGGATTTTTTCCGCGTGCTGCTCTTCCCTCCTCACCCTTGCTCTGCTGTTCCTCCACGCATGTTCGAGCTGGGAGCCAGACCAGACACCCCTGCCAGGTTTTCTCACACACCGCAGGGCCAAGGTTTTCTTTCTAACCATTTTTATGCCCTTTAGGCCATGGTTAAGCTATCCCATTTCAGAAAGTGCTATTGCTCCAGTCTGAGGCAGATCCTGCTCATCGGAAGTGGTGATGGACAACCCAAGGAGATGCATCCACCAGGACTTCCAGGGTGGACCAAAGAAACCTGATTCCTCTGGAAACTTAAAACTGGTGATTTTTTTTGTGCAGCTAGAGGCAGGAGCTCAGTGGGGAGCCCTAGGGAGAGGTCTTGCTCTGAGTTCCTCCATCGGCCTCCAGTTCTGATGTGTAGGTGATGTCCGTGCCCTGTAGCAGGGAGACACCAGCTCTGGAGGGGCAAAGGAGAGTCACCACCAATGTCCTGCACAGCCCCACGAGAAACCGCCCTCATCTGTGGCCCTGGAAAAAAGGGAGATGGAGCAACTGAAGCACCTATCCAGGACCACTTGGTAACTCTCAGCTTCGCTCCTGCTATCCCAGCACAAATACTTACTAGTTTAGGTTGCACAGAGATCTCATACACTTCAGAGGAGTCAGGGGGCACCTTTCTGCAGCAGCTCAGGATGGAGTTAGAGCAGATGCAACCGCAGGAGTCAGTACTGTGGTACCCCTTGTGTGGGTGCAAAGCAGCCTAACCCAGCACCAGCAAGAGAAAAAACCAGCAATGCATCAGGGATTTGCTTAAAACAGCACCATGCAACATCCCAGCATGTTTCTCATCTCCTCCTCTTTCCTCTCAGCCTTTCAACAAGATTTCCAACCAAACTTCCCAGCCTAGCTGGCATGGGCAGGGCAGCCCCTTTGCAGCACTGTTCGGGGTATTTTCAGGGCACGAAGGAGCTCGGCCATGGCGCCGCAGACAGATTGAGCCGCTTGGCTCCCAGCGGAGTCGGGCAGGGAGCCCCCACACACTCGCAGGTGTCCGCTCCCCCCGGCAGTGCCGCAGACGGATGCGGATGGTGGACTCGACCCAAGAGACCAAACCCCAGCGCTGACTCCCTGATCCGAGGAAGGGCAGATGCAGAGCAGCCGGGCTCACTTGGCTCTTCCCGGGATGCTTTCACAGCTGCAAAAGCCTGCTCCAGGTCCAGGTTCGATGTCTCCAGCCTCCCCGCTCCTTCAACGGAATGGTCCCAAGGAGTGGCGGCCCAAGGTTTTTGGTTTAGGCCAATCTCCCAGAAATTCTGTCATCATGCAGTGCATCACGCACACTCCCGGATCCGCATTACACAGAGCATGGCCCCGCTCCAGCACCTCTTAAAGTCAGTGGAAAAACCCTCCCTCGCTACAATGGGAGCTGGCTGGGGCCGTATACGATCTGACAGATACCATGGAGCGAGAGGAGTTGTTTTAATCTGGGAATATCTTGTGGCCCTAAAGCTTCTTCTGGAAATGGACAGGGCAGCGCATCTGCAGAGCACTAAGAAAAGTTCCCGACTTTGCAAGAGCCTTTCAGTGAGCATTTAATGAACCATCGTTATCTGATCCATGTGCTCCCAGTGCAAGGGAACCGCTCGGGTTTCCAACTGCACACATCATCTGATGCTCATAAAACGAGCTGATGTGTCTGGAAGCCCTAGACCCAAAGAAACTTTATTTCAATGGGGAAAAAAAGTCAATAATGCTTTAAAAAAACACCCCTGCGGACCAGCAGAGGTGGGTGGCTGCTCTTCCTGCTCACCTGGGGCTTTCCAACAAAGCAAACGTTCACTGATAAAGCTCACAATCTCCTTATAAAGGCAGGATCTGTTTTGCCTGTAAAAGGGAAGGTTTGAGGGAAGTTTTACATGTGTCTCCTCTCTCTTTCTATGCCTTTATTTGCATTTTCATTTTCACAGTAGTTGAGCTAATCTGAATGGAGCAGGAGCGAGAGTCCAGGTTATAACCAAAGTATCAGGTAGCACCTTCACATCTGGAAGGGATTTTGACACAACTTCTCCCAGACTGTTACAGACAGTTTAAAAGCAAAATCTGATAAATAGCAAATGTTTAACAAGTCAATAGGAAGCTGCATTTGCAGGAACATGTGGCTCTGACTGGTCTAGCACCACCACATTGCCAAGGCCCTCCAAACCCATAGCACACGTACCTGCAGCATGGGGTGAGGGTTTGCACGGATCTGCCCGGCCCTGGTCTCAGTTACAGAGGGAAAGATTAAAGACAGATGTGCCTTTGCATCTCCAGATGTGTCTTTGCATGTCCAGGCATGTCCAGAAGCTCTCTTCACAGCCTCAAAAGGTCCTGAGCCTCCTGGCTTTGGTGCTAAGGGACTTTCTTCTCCTTCCCAGCCTAAACCAAGTCCCTGCACTGGCCAGTGAGGACTCACTTGGGTGACTGCACAGTGGCTCAGAACCACACAAGGTCTCACCCCAATTTTGCACAGATTGGGGTTCATCAAAGCCCCCAAGCCAGAGGCGTTTGCACCTTTGAAAACCCTTTGCCATCCCTTGAGAGCCGCAGCCGCCTGGGCAGCGCCACCGTGAGCAAAATGTCCCACCACAAAAGCTCTCGCAGTGTCGCAACCATGCCTAGTGTGGGGAGACTTCATACCAATAAACAAACAGCTACCCAAAATGTGGCAAGAGGTACTAAAACAGGGAGAATTATGCAAGGAGAGGGGGAGCAGAGGGGGAGATGGAGGAATAAGAAGTGACCAGGAAAACCAGCAGAAACCCTCCGGGATGCCTGCCTATATTTAAAGATAATGTGTCCCGCCGTCTTGCCAAGTCCCACTCATTTGGAGCTGGGCTCATGTTTTGGATTAATTTTAAGGCAGTTCCTAAAGCATCTCACTTGCACAAGGAAGAATTTTTGCCTCCTTGGCCAAGGTGACCTTTAAAAAACTCTCACTCACTATTTTTCAACCTCTCACTCATTAAAAATTGTCATCACCCAGGAGCTGCGGGACACGCAGTGCAGACAATTCATTTTCTGGTGCTCACCAGCCCCACGGCCTCAGAGCATCCTGGAGTGGGGCCGGGTGCGGGGATGGGGGAGCAGGGGGTGACTTCTCGGCAAGTCAGAGCCCTTCCCCTCTCCTGTGAGCATCACTTGACCGAGGGCTGACAGCAGAAATTGCCCACCCTGGATACCCAAGCATATCCAGGCATCCCACCATGGGCTGCTTGAAAGTTTTCCACAGAAACTACTCTTTCACAAAGTCAGATTTTTATATTTTTTTCACTAAAATATTGTGTGGACACATGCATGTGCTCTCCAAACCGGTGCCTTTGTTCGAGGAAGGGAAAAGTAAATTGCAAATATTGTCCCTAAAGGGTGACTGTTGCACTGCACGTGGGGTTTCTACTCAGCTCTTTGCTCAGAGCCACCACAGAAGAAACCACCTCAAGATATTACCCAGTTTTTGGGCAGAAATGTAAGAGCGGTCACACCCAGAAACACCACCCAGGTCACCTTCTCGCCCAGGCATCTGTAGCATCCTAATCGCCCTGGAATCCAAAGCATGTCCACGGCAGGGCCGTCAGATGCTTCCCATTTAGCTTAAACGTTTGCAAAATGCTCAGCCACTGACTCACCGCAGGGCCCAGGGGCTCCACTGCCCTCATTGCACCACGGCAGGATCATGTTCACTGCCCTCGTGGGATTTTTGGCCCAAAAAGAGGGAATTTTTGAAGCCAAGCATCCCTTGGTACTTTGCAGCTCTCCCAGCATATCCAGATGCTACCGGCGCACCTCGTGCCCTAAAGATCCCGTGGCAATACCAGGTGATAGCAGTGATCAGAAATAGGCCTTTTGGCTGGAAAAAAATGAATCACAAGATCTTGCTGTTTCCCAGACACAGCACGAGGACGTCCTTCCCGCAGCCGCTTTGGTACATTTAGCATCCAGCCCCAGGGGAACCAAGACGTGTGGAGGCAGCCACGAAAATGAGGCAGATATTTGGGGTTTCAGTTAAGCAAATCTCCTTCAACCAGCAAGAAAATGTGAGCCTGGGTTTGGCTAGATTTGGAAGATGGAAGCTTTTGGGCAGCTCTATGGTTTTATTTAAATCAGTTTAACCAGCCATCACATAACTTCATCCCATGAGGGGAATGGGGAAACTCAAGGTGCCTCTTGTGCAATAGATGCTGCTCTCTACCCAGGCAGGTCTGGGGTAGTGCTCAGAGCTTTGCTCCATCTCTGTCCGGACTAAAGAAAAGACCACACACAAAATGGTTTCAGGATGCCAGCAGCTGTGCACAAAGCATTAGGTTTATATTAATTATGTCTGGACCAAAAAAAAGTGGTGGGACTAGAGAAGGAGAGCAAGCAAGCAGAGAAGACAGGAGGGATGGAGGGAGGCTGCTGCATCATACTGATAAGATTCGCTCAGATCCCAAATGCAGATCACAGCACTTGCTGTGTGTCTGAATACCTCCTGCCCTGCACCACCTTGGTCAATGTAAGGTGAAAACATAGCCTGTGATGCTCTCAAAGACCCCGGTGGGACCCTTTCCTCCAAGCTTTGCTTCCTGCTCCGCTTCCCTCTTTCTCCTTTTCTGAGCAGAAATGGTCCCAAGAAAGACTAGAGAAGGTAAAGCAAATGCTGCTGCTGACAGAGGGAGGGATGCTGGCAGCTACTGGGGAGTGAAGCAGCAAAAGAGAGGGGAGAGGAAATAAAATGGGGAGGAGGCAGACAGTAAGCAGATTCATTAAAAACAGAAAAATCCCCTTCCTTTCCCAGCAGTGCAGAAACCCCAGCAGTGGCTAAACAAAGCCCTTCACCGTCCCCTCTCTAGAGAGCGCTGAGAGCACCAGGAACTCTTCCAGGGCCAGGGACTGCCACCCTGTATCAGCACAGACCCAGGGCGCCCTCATCCTCTCCCTAAGGGCAACAGGAGCCTGGCGAGGTGTGGGCTCAGCCTGCCTTGCCTTGGGTTTGGTTAGCCAGCAAAGAGACGGGACTGATCATACCTCCACAAAGCAAAGCATCGCTATGGCAGGTCCATGATGTTGCTCATCATGGGAAGGGGAAAGAGAGGTTGTACACCAGTGTCATCCCACCGGCCCAGCCCCAGGCTCACCAGTATGCAGAGGATGGACATCCAGCCCCGAGTCCCCCTGACAGCAAACACCTGCCTGCAGGGACTGGGGTGAGTGACTGCAGTGGTGCCCATGACCTCCTGCAGCTGCTGCTGCTGCTGTGTCCTGCACATCCCATCCCCTGCATCCTCCCCTGGGCTCTGCATGCCCACTGCCACTCCAGCAGTCCCTGGCCAAGGATCTTGCTGCGTCAGGAGCTGCACAAATCCTAAATATGTTCCTATCTCCTAAAAGCCAGCAGCCCAGCCAGGTGATGAGCACTGTCAGGTTGCCGCATCACCAGGTACACGCATTTGGCAAGGGTGGTGCCACCACATTCCCTGCAGCCAGCTGTACCAAGGCAGCACGGCAGTCAAGGCCCCCACCATCAGCAGCTGCCCCCTCCCAGCCCACCCAAATCCCAATTCTCTCCCACGCGGCCTCACTGTGTAATGAAATTTTATGTTGCAGCAGCACCATCGCCGCTCGGTGGCGCGGGGGGCCCAGCTTGCACACACCAGAAGCTGGACTGACCCATGTCAGAGGTGATTAATTTATGAGGTTTTTGGCACCCACTGCTCGCCGCCAGAAAAACAATATCCCAAATTCCAGGCACTCCCGCCCAGCAGATGTGTCTGTGGCAAGGGCGACCGATCCAGCCCACCTCACAGAACCCACTGCAGGGATGCAGCACCTGGAGCTCCTGCGCCACCAGCCGCCTTCCCCATCCCTGCTGTGCATCTGCAGGAAAACCTCCCCTGGGAGCAAAACCCATGGGTCTTGCATAGGCGTCCATGCTGCTGAGCCATCAAGGAGAATTGGGATGGGAAGGGGATGGGTGTTGGGATGCTGTCCTACTGAGCCCTCGCACCCTGGGGAGGAGCGGCACCATCCTGTCCTGGTGCTCAGCAGCCCATGGAGGTGCCTGGCATCAGGGAGCGTGTCTATAAACCAAGCAAGTACTGATTAAGGCCCAATCAAATTGGCATTAATCCATATCATCAGAGAAACATACCAGGCCTTTAAGGGACAGATTAACAAAGTTGTTATCATTAGCAGAGAGGGTCAGAGAAGAGGGACGGGGCGCAGTGTAGCTGCAAATACTAGCCAAGCCCTGCAGTTTGCCCTCCCTGCTTCTATCAGGGGTCTAAAGTGAGAAACCAAGAGGGCAGTGATATCATTCAGATGCTGCGGAGCACTCGGACGTCAGGCAGCCAAGAAACACGAGAGATTTTTCTTCCTTTCCCCCCGCTCTGCCGCCTCCCCCCAGCTGTCAGAGAAGGGATGGGAACCCATCGGAGCAAGGGCCCAGCCAGCCCCTCTGCACGGGCTGCAAGGAAACCTGCTGCCTAAAGAGGCCTGAGCTTGCCCTGACATCAGGGTGAGAGCCGGAGTGGGGTGGACATGGGCGAACAGCCGCTTATTTATCCCAAAAGGTCAAAAGCGCCTTGGAAAAGGCTGGGTCTGGATCGCCACGATCCGGAGGAGGCCAGCATCTCCTCGAAGGAGAGGTTTCACAATTCATCTCGTTTGTTCGCTGTGGCATTTTCATCACGGTAGTTCAACTTATGCAATTACATAAAAAACATCTAATGAAATCTCGGTGACACAAAACATGAACGTTTATATTGGCCTCCCTGTGCTGCGGAGTTGATCTTGGCCGGGGCGTCCAGACAGACATTCTGCATTCTTCAGAGATTAAGCACTGAAACGCTCCGGAGAAACCCAGCTGCCCGCTCCCCCTGCAGCCGCGCCGCTAATTCCAACCACATGCTCACTGGCCGGGGAAAGGGAACACGTACGTACCTTATACAAACACGGGTACCGCCGGGGACCAACCGGGCACCCCCCAGCTGCTTCCCCATCACCATGAGTCCTCATGGGTCTCTGTAAATAAATACACGTACAGCAAGCTTGGTGGGTACAGTGTTAGGTATAAGGTACTGCGGTGAAATTTTTAATAAATAAGAGGAGCAACGAGTAATATTGAGACAAGGCTGGAGCCCCCAAGGCCTGACTGTGTGGTCATGATGCACCTCACCAGTGTTCCCAGTGCATCAACCCATGAGATGTTCGGTCTTAGTCAAAATCAGTGAGCGCAGGAGGCTCAGGGCAATGAAACCCTTGTCCTGGTTTGGTCGCCACCTCCTGCCTTTTAAAAATTCTTCTATCTCCCATTAAAAATCAGGCTGATCTTTAAAAAAGGGAAAAAGAAGGGGAGGATGAGGCATAGAAAGCAGGGAATTTGTTCTTCTCAGGGGCATAGGAGCAGCTGGGTGAGTATCTGCAGCATTTCTGGAGGACGGGATGAGATGGGATGGGAGCGAGAGGAACAGACACCCCATCCCGTGCTGTCTCGAAAGGCACCCATTGTGCTGGGCGGCACCAGGTGGCACCACCAAAGCAAAAGCCACCACAGCATTGTTTGCACCACCACAGCGCGTGGCTGGCTGCAAACCTGCATGGGACCTCACTGGCACTGTAGGGCAAAGAAGGGCAAATCCTGGCCAGCACGTGCTCACGCCACTGCTGCTTTCTGCAAATACAGCTTGGTTTGGGGACAGAGACCAGCACCAGTCTGGCTGGATCCAGCCACAGGGATCCTGCCCTGCACCACTGGCTGCAGCTGGAGCTCTTGAAAAGCCCCAAAATGCCTCTCTTGCATGGTCTGAAGTGCAAAACCCACCTGGGGACCACCCAGTGCCCTCAGCAGTGCCCTCATTTTAAGGGCAGAACATTTTTGACATCCTACAAACCATTGGCAAAACAAGATGTCAGGGCTGTAACTGCTGCTGGTGTCGATTCTGCCGGGGCATGGGAGGGATCCAGGAATAACAAGGGGGGTGTCAGTGAGCATCAGCCCCCTCTCTCAGGGTGCAGCTCCAGCCCTGTGGGTGCATTGACTGCATGGGATGTCTGCAAAGGCTCAGGCTTTATCGCCTTGCATGGAAGGAGGAAAGACGGGAGGAGGGGAGAGGGAGAGAGAGGAAAAATAGTCCCTTATTCCACTTTCATCAAGGAAGCATCCAGCCATCCAAAAAATTTAATGTCATATTTTAGCAAGAAAAACAGCTGTTGTGGTACTTTAAGGCCTAGCATATTTTGGCCAGGGCTGCATGTTGTGGATATTGGCTGAGTCAAGGTTAGCTGTTAAAAGGCAGAAATTCTAGACCCGTATGAAGAAACATCGCGTTCCTTTATATTCAGATAATATTTACTCCCAGGCCTGTTTTGTTTTGTTTTCTTGTCCTTCCTGGAGGGGAGCCCAGCCCCAGGGCTGTGGCTGCCCTTGGCATCACCACTCTGCGGGCAGGGGGTCTGTGCTCAAGAGACAGCGGTTTGGGGCGATGGAGGCAATGGGAAAAGCAGGAGAGTCTCCATCTGGCAACTCCAACTCGAGTTTTGCCCCTCAGTTTTCAGCACTGCCCAGCTTTGTGCCATGCCTTGTGCATGAGGAGGGACAGAAGAGGAGGAGCTGGGGGTTCGTGATGGGTCCAGCCCAGCAGCACAGGCACTGGGGGGAAATCGATCACTTCCCTGTGGGATGGGGACCCACAAGGTGCCTGCTGGGCTCATGGCACAGCATGCCCATGCCTTTCACTGTTCAGGTTGGGTCAAATTTTTATTCCACAACCCCCAAGGGGTAAAAATTCCCACAAACCTGTAGCAGGCAAAGCAAGAGGAGGAGGAGCTCCCATGCCATCAATCCCACTCCCTGCCCCAGGAGGGGCAGCTCTACCCTGGATAAGGTGCCAGCATACCTACAAAAACCCCACAGTATTATCTCCACTTAAATAAAGTGCAATTTTAATACGGTATTTTGCAGCTTTATCCTTTCATAGCTTTGTTGTGTTAGAGTCTATCTATGTTTTTGAAGTTATCACCTATTTTAATGCCAGTATCTAATGCTGGACCCCAAAGTAGCCATTCCCATGCCACTGTGCTCAGGACGGGCCAGCCCCCTCCAAAAAGTCTTCATGCAACTGCTTCTTCCAGTGCTGAGCCAGGAGAGTGAGAAGAGCCTCTGGTTCAAGAACAATGAGAAATGCATGGGGATGCATTTATACTGCATGGAAAGGAACCCCCCCCAAAAACCCCCAAAACTGGACATCGCAGTAATTGAAAAATCCTACATGCGGTGAACCCGCTGCCACTTGGCAGAGGTTTTCCCCTCTGTGCAGGGGTACCAGGACTGGGGGCACCCGTAGAGCCTCACATCCCGATGCACAGAGCCCCCCTGGCCCCGTGCCCACCCAATGCCACCCAGGCTGTAAATGACTCAGCTTCTCGTAAAGCTGGTTTGCTGAGGAAGAAAAGAAAAACCCTTGCCCCGAAACAATTCCTCGGCGCTTGCCAAGCTCAGTGGGAGCAATCCACGCCGTCTCTCTGCTTCTCTGGAGTGCCCAACACCAGCATCCCCCCTGTTGTGGTGCCACCTCCGGAGCCAACCTGGAGCCAGACCCCCAGCTTCCCCGCAGCGCCGGGGCTTTCCTCCCCACCTCCCGCTAAGCGCCATCCCCAACCAAACACGGAGCCGTCAAATGCAACCCTGCATATTTCCCTAACCTCAGACACTTGGATAGGGAAGGCTGCGGAGAAAAAAAAAAAAAAAAAAAAAGGAAAAAGAAGGGAGAAAAAAAAAGTCCAAGGTGGAACCGCAATGTTTATAAAATGGGTCACTGAATTATACATAAAAATATTTTCCTTGTGGATGCAATTACTTCCTGGACTTGTTATTCCACAGATGCTTAAGTTTGCCTCAAGCAACTCCAATAAATGCTTTACAGTCTGCTAGATCAACAGTAGCAGCGCTGGAGCGAATTGAGCAGCACTGTTTCAAATTTGTCAGAAAACCACACAGTGTTTTCACGCGCACGTTTTAGAAACCCAAACAAAATGATTCCCCACTGTCGTGCTCCCTTTCCTTACGATTTCAATGCATTTCACGTGAGCTCCTCCAGCCATGGGCAGAGCCCCAGGGGCTCAGGATACCCAGGTGAGCACTCCCCAAAAACCAGAGATCCCTTGGAATGAAACAGGGACTGAGCAGGGATGGCATCTCCCATCACTCTCCCATATAAACCCTGCTTCTTCTCCCAAATTATCCCCATCTTGTCCTTCTGCAAGGCCTTGCTCATCAGGGACCGGGGGCAGGGGGATGTGTAAGCGGCTTAGGAGGCTTTCCCAGGGGAAATGAATTTTGGGAGCGAGGGGTCGGGGCCGGTCCTACCTGCTGTGGTGGCTCCAAGGGGGTGATGGAGAGTTCAGGGGCTGGGGGGGACACACGGCACGTGGGGTTTAGAAGTGCAATGAAAAAGGCCCAGAGGAGCTGCAGCAAAGCTGGTTGGGAAGGAGAGGAGCTGAGGACATGGCTGGCTCATTCATGGGCTGGCTACAACAGTTTTCCCCCATGGCATGAACACATTATTGGGTATTTTCTATCCAGCCACTGATTTTCATAAAACTCAGAGAAACTTAAGGCCACAGAGATGTGTAAAGACACTTTTTTTTTTAAATGCATGTAATGCTCGGCCCAAAGGCCTCTGAATAAAATCCTGGTCCATCTGCTGTATCTTGATCTTCAAAAATAATCAAAGCTCCTTCCGTTTAAGGGCAATTGAGAGTATTTAGTGCCGCTTCCTAAAACCTTGCATGGGAAAGCAACCAAGGGCCGGGGTGTCAGGGGACACCTCAGGATCGTGGGGCAGAGCACTGCTATGCCAATAAAATAAATTCATATCTGCCCAGGAATACCCAAGATTCACCCCAGGACTGACAGGTGGCTGTAACAAGATTATCCTTTTAACAGATCACCAGCAGAGCAGAAATATGCTTTCAGGTCTCTGCTTTCACTCCGAATTTCATCCACGAGATTTTCTATCGGCAGGATAAACTTGTTAAAAGGTGCCTGCAAAAATGGACTTATAAAAAGCTCCTTATTCTCCTGCTCCGAGGATGCAGCTGCCTCCCGTTCTGCCTTGTATGGGAATCCCAGCTCATCTTTGCCTTTTATAGGCCACTGTGGCAATCCTGCTCCTCTTGGAGCTGGAACACAGCCTTGTCCCCATCCCTTATCCCATGGGGAGGGGGTGATGGCCAGGTCTCAGCAGGTGATGCACAGCAAGAAAGTCCCACGGGACCTGAGAGAGCATCATCCTCCTCGACGAGGGCACCCTACAATGCCCAAAATCCCAGCGAGGCAAATAATTTATGACCCACCCCATCCCACCACTGGTGGAAATGGCTTTGCCAAAGGGAAGGAGCCAGGTTTCCCTCTGCCATTGCTCCCAAACTCAAGATGGGGACAAAGAGAATGTCCCCACGGCCGAGCCGCAAGACCGGAGTGGTGCTGCCACCTCAGAGGTTAAACCAAGGGCCCCTCTGGGAAACCACTGGCATTTTTATTTGGAATTAGGTCCTGGCACATCTCAATTTTCAATTCAACAGCCGCTGAAAAGAAACATAAAATAAAACAAGTGCCAGCAGTGGGGAGGGAGAAGGCAGCACTGGGTCTGCCCACGGCCCCGAATTAGCTGCAGAAAAATGTTAACATTCCTGCGCTGGCCCCTGGCCAGGGGACGGAGCAACTTGGGAGATGGTGATGCAGCCGCCGGTGAACACGGCAGCCCCCCGTGCTGCGGAGGCAGCACCCCGAGGTGCTTTTAAATGCCACAAGCATTTGTCTTCCCAAGGCAAAACAGCTGGGAAATGCCATCCAAGAGGTGATGCATCCTATGCGGGATTTCACTGTGGCTGGACACCATACTGCTGCAGGTCAGGGGGGTCAGATCCTGTCTCCAGATATGCGAGCCACCACGACTGGGGGGCCAATGGGCAGGACAGTGCAGAGGCAAGGGGGAGCACAGCATCCCACTGAACATCCCCAGATACCCCCTGCCAGCTTTTACTGCAAACGTGCATGAGCTCAGGTGCCTTCCCAACTCCTGGGGCCCCACCAGATCATTGCAGACCACAGCATCCCACTGCAGACCACAGCATCCCACAGCAGACTCCCCAGCACCCCACACAGCACCCACCCAAGCACCATCCCTGGTTCTGCCTGGCTGCCGGCACAGTTCAATATCACTGGCCCACACCCCGGGATCCGCCAGCCGCCCCAGCCCTCCTGATTTTGCCATTTGCCGGGCGCTGGAGGCAGCGTGCCGCGCTCGAGCGCCGGCGAGGGCTCCAATCTGTTCCTCATTAGGAGGGGCAGACAGCCCAGCGCGGGAGTCTGAGCCCTAATCTCCTTTCCAGTTGGTATCCGTCAGCAGATGTACAACAAGTGGTTGGATATTTTAGCGGGCATGTGTGTGACAGAGCCGTTTTAAGCTTTTCTTTTTCTTTTTTTTTTTCCAGCCGGGGCGGATAAAATGCCGCGGCTTTGCTGGTCGCATGCAGAGCCGGACTGCTCCGCTCCGCCGGCGCGGTGGTTTATTTTACCAAGGTCTTTCTTGGAAGAAGCGGTGATGAAGTTAACAGCCTGTGAGCCATAATTGGCTCACATTAAATCAAGGAAATGATATGTTTTGTTTTGCCTTTTTTTTTTTTTTAAATCATATTAAACAGGAGTTTTCCCCCCGAGCCAAGGAAGGAGCAGGCAGCAGCTCTCAGGAATTTGGGGAGGGGAGATTTGAGTCTCAAGGCACAAAGAAACCCAGTCCTTGCCATCAAATCAAAAGCAGCTTCACTTCAAAATGCCCAGCAGTAATGCCCATGGGCAAGGGAAAGGTGATCCAAAAACCTCAGGCTGTGGCACCAGAACAGGCACTGCTTCAAAGCATGGCCAACAGTCGATGGAGTTGAACTGGACACACTGAAAAAAAGAGATTTCTTTTAAAAAAATCCCTGGAGATGCTCAGCCCCTGTTTTCATGCAGTATTGCTGCATGGATGTCCCTGCAAGATCAACCCCATCATGCCAGCAAGGCACCAAGCGGTGCAGGGACCATGGGGACCAGCTCCCAGCACCGCTGGCCGCATCTCCCCCCTCCCTTGGGAGCCACCACAGAAAAATCCTGGAAAAAATCCTGAAAAAAGAAAATCCACAAAAATCCAGGGTCCAGAAGAGCATGGTCCTGTGCTGCCTTGACACTGCTTATACACCCCAGCCATGGCCAGCGGCCACCCAAAATCTGCAGCAAAAGACACAACGAGTGACAGAGCCACCACATCACATGGGAAGGGAGGAAACCGCGATCTGCCCCCACGTCCCCTTTTTATCCACTGTCTCAGTTTCACTTGTTCCTGCAGGCACTGGAAGTTGTGGGTGGCGAGATTTCACGTGACCTAAGAAAAAGCCCCACAAGTAAGAAAAAACATCCCACTTTTGGTAAATCCCACGCCCAGCTGAAGATCTCACACACGTCTTGCAGCTTATCCTGGCTGCTGGGTTAGCCAGGTGGGGAACAGGACATCAAAACCCCTCGCTTTAAGTATGGGGGGAGGAACAGATCTTCCATTTCTGTGGCAATCAGGAAAGCCCCCAAACTCAACCCTTTCCAAGTTAAAAAAAAAAACAAAACAAAAAAACCAACAAAACCAAACCAAAACAAAACCAAAATAAAACCCACACCAAAACAAAACTCAATGGGAAATTCTAATTTTGCTTGGAAATGTCATTTCCAAATGGCACATGAGAAATCAAGCTCTGACCTAGCGCTGCTGACAGGCAGATATTTATCCCCACAAAATTTCCACATAAACCCATCACTTCTGTCAGTAGGTCTGGACACCAGAAGCAAGGGTGGGGAGAGTAAGGGGGGAGCCTGGAGGCAGGGGGACAGACAGCCCTGCCCAGCTGCGTGCCCTCAGATACATCACTGCGAACACCGTGGGTCTCCTCCAGACCCATTTTGAGGCAAGATGCAGCCTTTTCCAACACATTCGTAGTGAGTATCTAATTTTTTTCCCCCAAAACTAATCATACCATTGCTTCCAATACATTAAAGCAACATGAGCCTCTGCTCCCAAGCCCCGCAGCACTTCATCATTCAGCGCCGCCGCTCTCGCCCGTGTCGGAGCGGAGCAGATCCTGTCCGACACACATTTCTCAGTCTATTAGGCAGAGTTATTCTTTTACTCTGTGTTTTGATACTTACAAAGCCATTACCGTCCCTCGCATGCACATCCATCATCGGGCCTTCAAACTCCAGAAAGCCCAAAAAAAACCTATTTTCCACTCACCATGCAGCCTGCCAGGCTCTGCTCTTCTACTCTGCCTTGCTTCATCCATTGAAAGACATTTTAGCAAGTCCCGAGTCCAACCAAATAAACAGATGGCAGCCTGAAATGGTGGTGATTTTTTTTGCTGTGAAGAGGGAGCAGGGTGATGGACACAGCAGGGAAGAGCTGACTTATGTCTGATGGGTTGGAAAAGCCAACCTGGGCTTGAAAAGCCAACCTGGGCTCACCATCTTACCTCTTCACTGCCCCGACAATGACCATGTGGTGCCCAAAATTACCTGCATGCACCCCCAGAGCAGCACCGTGCTGCAAACTGACAGCTCTCTCACAGCTTCACAGGATGCGGGCGATGCAGAGACGCAGCCCTGCCTCAGCGCAGGGCAAAGCAGCCCTGGGGCTGCCCCTGAGCATTCTTGCATCTTGATCCAGTAATCACCAGTTCAGACTTACTGGGAAGATTTATGAAAGGATGTGGCCAGATACAGACAAATAGCCTTGAGGAATGACTGATTTCTCCCTTACAAGAGGAATAGAAATTAATTTATGAATGGGGTTAGTTAAGTTGCCAAGTGGCTTTGATGCAGTTTATTTTTTTGCATATGCTCGTGATCTATTGCACAGCTGTTGGGGGGGAGGAAGGTCCTATTGAGCTGGAGCAATGCATCACTCTGGCCCAGGCAGCCAACAGCTCTCAGCAAAACCAGATTGTCCTTTCATCAGGTCTCCCAAATTGGGCGCCTCGTTCCTCCCCAGTTCACTCTCAAGGGCCTGCAGCCACTTCACATCCTGCAGAGGTGAGGAGCTGGGCAGGAGCCCCTTCCCCATGGCCATGCACCACAGACACCACTGGTGTGGGGCCTTCTTGCACCTTACCCACCCCATGTGTGTTTTGGTAGGACCTACAGGAAGTCAGGAGGAGTTCTCCAGGGGAGATGTGGTCAAGGGATAGGATGGTGGGTGCTTTACTCCTTACCAACACAGCACTTTTGGAAAGAAATCATCAAGGGCAGAAAGAAGATGTGGTGCCACACATGCTGCTCACCAAAAGCAAGCATGAGGACCCACTGCACCGCACCAGGGGGCTCCTCCTTGCCCCCAGGGGACACCGTCCCCCTGCACACTGAGGGACGGACCTGCCTAGGGGCTCAGCCCTGGCTCCCCAAGCCCAGATCAGCGTGGGCACCAGCTCCCTCGTGCTTCCAGCATTACAGGTGCTTGGAGGTTTCTCAAGACACGAAGTAATTTCCTGCTCGAAGCAGCTGACAAATCTGCACAGCAACTGGATAACCCTTGGTGTTTCAGGGAGATTCAACTACTCCAGCTCACAGCTCCTCTCCAGTATGCCCCATCCTCACTGCATCACCCTGCTCCCTCCCCAAAGCCTCCCACAAACAGAGCTATTTAGGACAAAACTGTGTTAATTAAAGTATCAAATAAATAGAGCAAAACTAGCTAATACACATTTATGGGCTTCTCAACTCCTCAGCTATTAATTGCTTTGTAGCCAGAAGTGTGAGAACTAAATGATGCAGGCAATGGCCCCTCTGGGGCAGGAGGTGGCACACTGGCACACACTGGAGTCACTGCAGCTGGGCCAGGCTGACCCCACTGCAAAGACACAGCGGGCTCCCAGGGCTGCCCCTGGCCACCCAGCACCCAGCCTGTGTTCCCGAGGCTGTGTTCTGATCCCAAGGAGCTGC
>NW_010160480.1:34949-40447 GCF_000695765.1 Mesitornis unicolor | reverse complement strand
GCAGTCCTGCTCCTGGGAGAGCACAAAGCCGTGGACAGGGAGGAGATGCAGATCCTCCTTTCTGAAGCCCTTCACTAGAGTTTTTCTTCCACTCACCCCAGACCAGCAATGCAGGTTTCACACCTTTCCTTTCAGCAACATCACTCCTAGCAGGGAGCATGGCCCAGCACCCAAACCTCTCCAAGGAGCACAACCGCAGAGCTGGCACAACCCTGCACAGGGCAGCATGCTCAGCCCCACCACAGCCTCCAAAAGCAGCAACCAAATGTCTCTGTGATGGAAAGAGCTGGAGATAACCAGCCAGCAAACTCACAGCTTTCTTCTTACTAGAGATACTTACAGCAAAAACAAGGATCAGAGAGAAAAAAAGAGAGAAGCCCTTACCTTACAGCAGACTCAGCCCCTTGAGACCTTGCAGCCACATTCCCCAGTGAACACCATCTTGGCCAGTACCTGCAGCCTTTTTTCGCCCAGGCCAGGCCAGGCCAGGCCCAGTAGCATCACCCCACATCCCTACACCTACATGCCCTCTCTCTGTTACAGCATACTGCTCTGGGGGCTCTTTAATTAACTCAGCTGCTTTGGGGTGGGACATGGCAAATATTGCACTGCAGAGACTCAGTATACTTGGTTTTGGAAAAAAACTGAGCCCCAGGAGGGGCTGAGGGGATAAAGAATTACTTTCTCAATAAGTGGCCTTAGGGAATTTGAAGAGGAAAGATGCTGCAAATTCACAGCTGGGCTGTGGCCCTAAGGCCACTCACTTGCAGGTTTTCCTTGGTCTGGCTTTGCACAGAACGTCACCACAATGGGAGCAAACAGATGCTGCTAGCCAAGAGGAACAGAGCAAAACATATGTGAGGGAGGTGACTGATGGCATTTGCTAACAGAGGGAGGAGCCCAGGGTACAGGAACCAGCTCCAGGTCAGCTGGAGGTTGTTGTGACATCCCTGCTCAGACTAACACAGCACTGGGAAGTTTTTGGATGAGCTGGCCTGCCCTGACATCCCCTTGACCTTTCTTCCTGCAGAGAAATCACACCCCGAGTGCCTGAGTCAGCTGTGAATTCCCAGCATCAATCAGACACCAAATGCGGCACTTGGTGTTTGCAGAAGGGGAACAAGATTGCATGGAGAAAAGAGCAGAGCGGGTTCTGGCTGACACCAAAGTGTCACTGGAGGTCCCACATCGGCTTCGGGGTGCAGAAACCATCCAGGTGGTCCCAAAAACACCAGGGACTAAGGTGAATGATGGAAACAAGAGGAGCACTACAGTAATTTTTTAGCTTTTGCTAATTAAATCCAAGTGCAAAGCCAGGAGGTGTGTGTAACCCTTTCCTATAGGGTAAGTTTAGACCTTGCAGCCCCCCAGGACCTGCAGATGCCCTAGCACAAGGGGCTGCCCACTGAGCCCTGAGGGGTTGTGGGTATTAGGGCAAGGGTGCAAAGCCACCTGTGGGCAGCCTGGAGCCCCGAGCAGCTGCACCAAATGCAGCAAAGATGCCACCTTCTCCTTTTGCATTCTCATCAGCGCTCTTCATCCCCCTCAGCTGCTCCCTGTGCGCCCCTCCATGTTTACCTCCCTCTCATTTCCTCTCCTTCCTCTTCCTCTGCTCTGTTCTGTGTTGAAATCCCTTCCCCACACGGCTGCAACCTGTAAAAAGCAGCGGCATTTGGCCAGTCTAACTGGTACCGGTTCCTTGAGGAGAGAGATGCAGCAAGGATCATCCCCATAAGTGATGGGCTTTGGTGTCGATGGGGAGGGGCAGGGGCCGAGTAGGCGCAAGGTGAAGGTTGCAGGCACCATCATTTCCCCGTAACTCTTTGCTTACTGGTTTTCCGGCCCTCCCAGTTTCCTCCCCAGAGGCTGGCCATGGGTGCGAGCCCACGAGGCACAGATTTCTCTGATTAGGTAACGCCAGGGCAGCCTCTCCCCTTTTGCTTTCAGCTGCCTCTTCCTCTCCATCCCAAGGCAGCCCTGAGCGTGGCAGTACCCGCATCGCAATGGGCACTGGCAGTGCCATGGACTTCAGCCCAAGGGAGCCCCTGGTGAGGAAGACGAGCTCCTCATATCGGACCTTCCCTGAGAGCATTATTAGCAAGAGGCTTGACAGTGCGTACCTGCGGTAAGGGCCAGGCTGTGGGGTGAGCTGTGCCTCCTATCCTGAGCGTGCTGGGCTGGGGGGAACTGGTGACAGAGATGTTTCATGCTGCTGCTATTGCTGAGTTACCTTGAGATGGGGTCTCATCCTGCCCGGGGGGTGCAGTGGCTGGGAGAGCTGCGGGTGTGCATGCTATTGGGCATCCAGCTCCTGTGGGGGCACAGGGTCTTGCTGGGGGTCTTGACAGAAACTCTCTCCCCGCTTTGCCAGGGTGAACCAGCTGCTGCTACCCAGCTCCAGCTTCTGCTTTTCTCTGTTTGTTGAACCTCATGGAAACCACCCAGTGCAGATGAAAAACATTGTCGGTGCCCGGGGGCACAGGCTCTCACCCTCGTGACAAGGCACTTAAAGAAACCCCATCAGCCTGGGGCTGTGCAGGGCCATTCCCTGGAAAAAGGCCTCTGTGGGTGTCACAAGAGCCTCAGCAAAAGCTGGGGGAAGCTGCAAAACAGAGTTAAAGTCTTTGTCAGGCGCAGTAAGGGCACCCAACAGCTTCTTCTCACTCCATCCCTCCCTCAGAAGCCTCAACAACAAGCGACTCTACCTGGCTGCGTTTGCTGCTGTCCTGGGGAACTTCAATTTTGGCTTTGCCCTGGTTTACCCCTCGCCTGTCATCCCTGCCTTGGAGGCTCACCCCAACCCTGCACTGAGGCTGGACCAGCACACAGCATCCTGGTTTGGGGTAAGCAGCGGGGTCATCCCTGCTGGGGAGGGGGGATTTGGGGAGAGCCTGGACCCACCGATGCCCCTCTCTGTGTCTCCCCGCAGTCAGTGTTCCCGCTGGGAGCGGCGGCCATGGTCCTCAACGACCGCCTGGGCCGCAAGCTGAGCATCATGTTCTCGGCGCTGCCCTCCGCCGTGGGATACGCGCTGATGGCCGGTGCCCAGGGCGTTGGGATGCTGCTGCTTGGTCGCGTGCTGACGGGCTACGCCGGTGGCATCACATCTGCCTCCATCCCGGTAACACATCCTGGGAGGGAATTTGGTGGGGATTTGAAAGGCGGGAGATGGGGTGATGCTGTGGGGCATCCTGCTGCTTTTTTGGAGGAATCGGTGGAGATCCAGGGTTGCGGGTGGGTGTTTGGGGATGGGGAGGATGCGCTGGGTTAGTGGCCCCAGCCTGAGCTGCCCCCACGGCACTGAACTTTTTTGCCCACAGAAAAGGGAAGGCAGGTCCTCACTCCCTGCCCTGTTCCTCCCAGCAGTTATTTCCTTCTGCATTTACCAAAAGCCGACCATGTGTTGCATGCAGAGGGGAAGGCAAGAATTTAGTAACCCTGGGGCATGGCTTTGCAGTAATTGGAGTCTGAGTGTGCCCTGGATCATTTCTTCCACGCTGGGGTGTGGAAGGGAAGCAGGATGCCTGCAAGGCCATCTTCTCTGCCTGCTAGGACCAGCTCATGCTGCTGGACCAGTCTGGTTTCCACCCTAGAGGGCAGTTTCCCAGCAATTTGGGTTTCCCCTGGCTGCAGTGGATGGCTGCGAGGTGTCAGAGCACAGTTTTTGGTGGCGACAGCTGTTTATTGCAGCTCCATTAAGCATGTGGTGTCCTGCTCCAGGTCTACATCTCGGAGATCTCCCACCCTGGGGTCAGAGGCATGCTGGGTGCTTGTCCCCAGATCATGGCGGTGCTGGGCTCCCTCATCCTGTACGCACTAGGCAAGTATCTCCATTTTCAGAGGCAGGAAACCCTCCGTGGGACCTGAGGGGAGGGGATTTTATTTTAAATAACTTTCTCTGCAAGTTGATGGGTTCTCTGTGTGCTCAGAGGGATAAATCCATAACCTGCACGGACCCATAGCCATCACTGTGCCTGCAGGCCCGGGTCCTGCCAAGGTTTCATCAGGGTTGAAGGGCAGCATACAATGAACTCTTATATCATATATTTAATATTTCCCCATATAGAACAACAGCTAAAAATGCTTCTTTGCTGGGAGAAAAACATGGAAATTCTCCCTCTAGTTATTGAGATTATTTTTTTTTCCCCTTGGGTTTATTAAATTTTTGCTGTTGGGGTGCCCCCATGGAGGCAAGGCCAGGGCTCCTCTCCTAACAGTGCTGCTCTGGCAGGGCTGGTCCTGGACTGGCGCTGGCTGGCAGTGGCCGGGGAGGTGCCCGTGCTCACCATGATCGTCCTGCTCTGCTTCATGCCCAACTCGCCCCGGTTCCTGCTCTCCCAAGGGAAGGAAGACAAAGCCCTGGGGTCACTGTGCTGGCTGCGGGGCAAGGACACGGCCTATGCTCAGGAGTATGAGCAGATCAAGGACAGTGTGAGGAAGCAGGTGAGGAGGGGATAAGGCTCATCTCCAGCACAGGGGAGATGTCAGGTGAAAACTGCAAAATCCAGCCTCCTTTGGGCACCTTCTGAGCCATATTTTTGGTGCCCAGAGGTGGTGACACCTTGGCTTTCTGGCTTTGATCCCTCCAGAGCAGGCGGGTTACCTGTGCTGAGATCAAGGACCCCTTCATGTACAAGCCCATCCTGATAGCGGTGGGGATGCGGTTCCTGCAGCAGCTCTCTGGTGTCACCTGCGTCCTCGTGTACCTGCAGTCAATATTCAAGAAAACAGCCGTCATCCTGGTGAGCCTTGGGGTTTGACCTGTGCTCGCACTGCTCTGTCTTCAGCAATGGCTGCCCAATGCTCCAGGTCCCCGCAGCTCTAAGACCTCAACTTTGAAGCCTTCTTTTTTTAAGCACCTGGTTGGCAGCGACCACCAAGCACAGGCTTAGTGCAAAGGGCTGCATGGGGATGGGGAGCAGGACTGGCCTCACCGCCTCCCTCCTCTCCTCTGGCCTTTAACTCTAGGACCATAGCTTTGACAAAGTCATTGGCCAGAGCCAAGGCAACACATGTAGGAACCTGTCCTTTCCCTGGATCTCCCTTCTCAGCATCCCCACTGCTTTTGCCATTGCAGAAACCAGAGTACGATGCAGCTCTTGTCGGCTTGGTACGTCTGTTGTCAGTGGTAATCGCTGCTGTGTCGATGGACAAAGCTGGCAGGAAGATTCTTCTCTTTGTGTCAGGTAAGTCTCTCTTCCTCTGATGTGCAAGGGAAACTCTTATTTAAGGATCTCTAGGAGCTCTGCAAACATGCAATAGTGGAAACTTCAGCCATGTAGGACTCTGGTGGTGGCGGGTCCCTTTCCCATGGTGGTAGCTCAGCTCCTGAGCAGAGGCGCTCCCAGGAGCTCAGAGGGGATCACTCGCCCATTGATCCCATTATGCTGTTCCATCTCTCCACAGCTGGTGTCATGCTGGTCTCCAACCTGACCATGGGGCTCTATATACACTTCATGCCAGCTTCTCAGAACAGCACCATTGCCAACAAGACCCTG
>NW_010160480.1:20011-34918 GCF_000695765.1 Mesitornis unicolor | reverse complement strand
TTCCTGCTGAGCCAACCAACTACATCACCCTCATCCCCCTCCTGGCCACGATGTTCTTCATCATGGGTAGGTGCAGAGCGTGGGAACCTGGGACTCACAGCACAGGGCTGGGTGCCAGCCTGGAGGACGTTTCTCATCTGAGGCAGGGATTTGGGCTTGGAGTTGGAAGAAAGGCAGATGTCCCTGAAAGACCAAGAAAGATGGCATCTGAAGTCACTTTGAGGACTGACAGAGCATGAATGGGGAGGAATAATGATTGATGAGGGAGCAAGACAGGATTGCACAGGCCTCTTCTGCACTCTCCAGAGGGCTTCAAAGCCTCACCTTACCCCTCCTCCCCTGCAGGTTATGCCATGGGCTGGGGCCCCATCACTTGGTTGCTGATGTCGGAGATCCTCCCTCTGAAAGCCCGCGGGGTGGCCTCAGGCCTCTGTGTCGTTGTGAGCTGGCTGACAGCCTTCACCCTGACTCAGTCCTTCCTCCGGGTAGTGGTGGGTATCGCCCCTTTTGGGTGCCTGGCAGCCCCTCCTCAGCTCCTCTCTGCACCAGCTCACCTCTGCTTTCTGTCTTGCTTTCCAGGAAGCCTTTGGCCTCGAGGTGCCCTTCCTATTCTTCACCATCATCTGTGCTGGGAACATCTTATTCACAGGCTGCTGCGTTCCAGAAACCAAAGGCAGGTCCCTGGAGCAGATCGAGGCCTTCTTCAGGACTGGCCGGAGATCATTCATGAGGTAGGAGCCGCCACCTGCCAGCCGTGCCAGGCCGCCCTTCCACACGATCAAGGGCAACAAAGACAACGGTCATGCTGCTGGAGGTGGAGGCTGGAGCGCTCTGAGAAGGCAATGGGAGAGGAACAGGGGGCAACAACCATCTTGCGTTGGATGTAGAAGTTGCCAAGTGGAACTTTACCTTCTCCTCCCATCATTCAACACTACCTGCTGCTCTCTGGACAACACGTCAACCTAAGGTGTGGGACCAGGTAACCAGCGCCAGGCTGGAGATAAAGGTGCCCTGGAAAATAGGACATGTGGCTGCTGACAAGAGATCATACACAGCCTTTGCTCAGCAGCCACCAAAGCAGCCCGAAAGCCCTAGGGTTTGACTAGAACAGTGTTAACAGCTGTAGCCTTTTTGGCAAAAGTTCATCATGTAGTTGCAAGAATAAAACAGTTTTGCCTCCAACTGCAAGATGTTGTCTTGATTGCAGAGAAGGGAGCTGCAGGCTGGTGGGATGGAAGAGGCAGACCAGGACTCTGACCAGGGGAACACAGCAGCCTGCAGCTTCCCAGATGAGTCTCATGTACTTAAGGACTTTGAAAGAGGCAGAGGCAGGTAATTTGTACAAAATGCTGCCACATTTTATTGCTCTAAAAACACACATTACACTAGGAGCCTAACGAACAAGACCAAATACAGTTCACAAAGAAAATCCAGGACAAAACAAAGAGTGGGCACAGACAAACATTCAGCTGTAGTGCAAGTGATTTGCTGCAGGAAAGACACGGTAGGTACTGACAGTACTTTGTACTGGGATGGCTCCTTCCCACTCCAGGGTTTTACTCATCCACAAAGAGAAAGGTGGATCATCACAGTTGTGTGTGGAGCCTACACCTCCATCACTTTGAGATTTCAACTGCATAGTTAGTAGCAAATAGCTCTTACCACTTTCCTCTGTGTCCTGCAAGGTTAAGGACTTTTTTTAGAGCCTAACGCTAGGTAAAACACAGCTACAGGAGGTGGTTATGGCTGTAAGGAGCAAAAGGCCTTATTCCTCCCAAAAGGGCAGAAAAAGAAAGGCTGAGCTGGGAGACGATTTACCCAAGCATCTGTCCAACCTCCTGAAATACACTTGGCAGCCCAAGGGCTGGTGGAGATGCTTGTGTCCTCCCACTCCTGGAACATTCAGCCAGCTGTGACAAGGAGGTGTGGGGTAACAAAGCATATTTGAACCAAATCTCAAGATATTTAGATCCCCTGCAGCAGGTGGTAAGAGACATCACCTAAGAAAAGATGTGCTTTATCAGAGGATTAATTTAAAGCAGCCTAGGACAGAGGAAGAGAGATGGGCCAAAATCAAAACCACAGAGAAAATTCAGTATCAGACCTAACCTTTGCAGCTGAGTCCCATTTCCAGTCATCCCTGGCTGCAATATGACTGTTTCTAAGCATGGCCTGAATACAAGAGGTCTCAAGAGCCTCTGGTTTCCACTGACCTCCTGAAGATCAGGATCTCTGGCAGCCCTGTGCTACAGAGATTTTCTTTCCCACATGGCTATGGACCAGGTCTTGATATCTTCATCTCAGTGAAACCCTTCCCTGAAGACAGTGGATGGTTTTTTCCTGAGGAAAAAATGACAAAGATGAATGGAGCTTCCTGGGGCTCAGCCTAAGGAGGAAATGCCCAAATATGAAATGAGGTTGGACTCTTCAGGTCCTGTGAGAACCTCACTGGAGAAGACTTCCTGTCTTTCACATAGAAAGTCTGAGGGTTCTTGCTACAACATTTGGAGTCTGAGAAATCACAGTGGCTCTTTCCAGAGGTAGAATGGTCTTTTTATTCACTGCACACACAGAAAATCAATTGGTGTTACAACATCAGCTCCTGCCCAGAGCAGCGAGGTCTGGGAACACAGCAGAAATTGAGCTTCTGCTCTTCACACCCAATGGACAGCCCCAAGGGACAGCGGAGCTGATCTCCACAAGCGTTGTCATCTTCGTGACAGAATGGGACAGGGAAGAGTTGCACGCTGTGTAAATGCACATGGGTAAGAAGTGCACAGCTCACATGGTGAACGGTGTAAAAATCCATTGCTATGTGCACATGTGCTTCCAGTACCCAGGTGTATTCCCACACTTGCTGTCAACACCTCACCGCAGTCACTGCACCACCCGCTTTTGAGTGCTCACGTAACAAAACTTCTGTCCCCTCACCTCCCAAGAGGCCTTCTCAAGACCTGGCAACCAGAACCTCTTCCACAGAGATCCTGTGGATCAGACATCCAGCCTGGACACCACCAGTGGGGACTGACTTGAGCCTGTTTACAGCTCTAGAGCAAGGCTTTTAACTTCATTTATCCTTACACAACTCCAAGCACCCTGATGGTGCCTCTAAACACAATTAATAACCACCATGCACTGTGAAAGGGCACATCAACTACTGTGATGCTACTACTCTAAAGGTCCTTTCTATCTCCACAAAAAACAGCCTCTGGCCCACACGGAGGTGAGACCATCCCCTGTCACTAAACCCCTGAAAGCCATGGGTGCCCAGGAGCTCCCACTCCAGACGTGCATCTGTAGGAGTCGGCATTCTTGGGGCAGGGATCTGACACCTCTCCTGTTGCAGCATGCACACAGACACTGAACAGACCTTGGCTCTTGAGGCGCTGTGGCCAAGAACTCCAGCTCAGTTCTTACAGAATGGCCTCTGAGATCCATATTCAATAAAAGCATTGAGCTCAGAGCTGAGCTTTGCCTCCTGCTACCAGTGGCAGAGCTGGTGCAGATCGTTTGCCTGCCTTGACCCCAGTGCCAGGCCCAACTGCCACAAAACACAACATGACAGCACCACTGGTGTCCAAGGGACTCTTGCCCTTGGAGCCAAGGGAGCAGAGAGGACCTGTCCGTGCCAGCAAGCCCTCTGGGTGACCTGGAGCAGCACCTGCCTGCTGCTGGTCTACGGCATTAGGACAATCAGATGAAGCCAACGAGGGTCCTGCCAGTCCTGTGGTTCATCACTGTGGGTGCAGATGAGTCTGCAAGGATTATTCTACCACCTCTGCTTTACCTTTCACCTCCCATCACTAAAGCTACTGTTGAACTACTCACAGAGCAAAGCAGTCACTACCAAAGACATGCTCATAGCTACGTGCATCAGCCTGCAACATTCCTCTACTAAACACTACTAAACTCCCCCCAGCCCCTGGAAATCAAAGCAGGTGTCCTGTTTACAAGGACTTTGCGCTTGGATTATCCATAAAGGTACTGCACAGGGACACCACCAGCTCAAAGAGCGCCCACGCAGGAGCCTGGGGTCCCTGCACACATGCACGAGGCCAACGCGCCGTGGACTGCGTGCGGCAACAAGGATCAGCCCTGAGCTGGGGGCTCCGAAAGGCACAGCCTTTATTAAAACGAGCTGCATCTGGGCTGGTGGTGCCTATTCTGCACCTCAGACAAGCTGGTGTCAGAGCAAACACGGTTCAGAGCCCTGGGGGGAAGAGGCTTAGCACAAAGTGGCTGCCCAGCTGCAAGGGTCTGGGTGTGCAAATAAACCCGAGCCACGTTCCTGGCTGGTGTAAATCCTCACACCTCCCTGAACACCACGGAATAAATAACAATTAATGTTAGCTGGGAGCTTAGCGCTCCGATCTCCAGGGACCGCAATGCTCATGCTGCATCCGTACCCAGCTGCTCCTGCAGCAGCAGCTCCATCCCAGCTCTGTCAGGGATGCTCTGGTGTCATCCAACCAATGTGAATGCACACCATCCCTAGAGGAAGGACATGCTATATCAATGGTTTCCAACACGACTCTGCTCAAAATCCACAGAGCAGCTAACATACAGACTAAGAAATGCTCTAAAGGCTGGCATAGGATTTTACAGCATCCCAGTTACAGCAGCCAGGGCTCCCCCTGGGTTCAGAGAGTCCCCACATGAAATGAGGCAGTTCTCTGAAGGACAGGAGACAGAGCACTCCTTTTGCACATGGAAGTGAGTCCCACCAAAATACTTAAATAACTAGAAATAAATTATTCCCTCTTTTCCTACTCAAAAGAAAAAAGCAATCATGTGAAAATCAAATAAATTAAAACCCCCAGAAGAAAATGTGATGAGAAGAGGGTCACCTGGACTTAGCGAGCAGTTTTCTTCCGCGTGAGACAAAGCAAACAGAAAATACAATGCAAAAACCAGTGATGGAGCCTGGAACAAAGCAGCAGGACATCCCAGCTGTCCCCACTGAAATGCTGCAGACTCCTCTATGTTTGCAAAGGAAGGATCTGCCACCTTCACATACAAAACCAGCCCAGGACTGATGCAAAAAAAAGAACATAAGCCCAAAGAGAAAGGCTGTACCAGACAGAAGCCAAAAGCAGGTCCCTCACACAAGGAGGAATGGGTCCTGGGAGGAGACGCAGGGAGTGATGGAGAGCAGAGTCCCGGGTTCATGAGGGAAGGATGCTCTCACACAGTATCCCTTACACCGGCAAAAAAAGTAACCTGCTTTGCTCAAGCAATAGTACCCTTTTTCAGCTGAGGTAAAGCAAACCTCATTTCCCTTCTTCCCCAGTAAAAGTGTGAAGCTTAAGAAAAGTACCCTTATTAAGACAAAGTAATCAATTCTTGTAATTCAAGTAAATTGCAGTAACTGCCCGCAGCTGTATCCAGAGGAAGGGGGGCTGTGCTTTGTAGGTACCAGGATCCACCCCAGCTCCCTGGCAGCGAAGGTTATTGTCTTTATATGGGTTTTTTCCTGGATGTCCTTTCCCGTGCAGCGATGCCTCTGATGCCTGGCCTAACTGGGTCCTTATTAAAATACGCTCAATGGAAGAAGACCAAGCTTAAGCATCACCATGTATTGCTAAGCCCTAGATTAGTGTATTATGCCTCAAAAGGGCCATGCCAGAGAGCGTTACTAAAAAAATGTAACTTGCAATGGCAGGTTACCCCCAGGCATGAGGCCAGCAGCTCCCTGACTCCCATGGGACCACCGCAGTACGTCAGCTCTGTCCCTCCTCTCCCCATCCGCGTTGTTCTCAAATGAGCACTGCATCCTCGGCTCCTTATCAGGCATCACTTCAAAGAAATGCTGCCTGTCCAGGCTTGTAAAGCAGCACTCAAAGAGCCAGCACCTCTGCAGTGCAGAAAAACAAATAAAAAATAGAGGAGCTGGGAGATATTTGGTTGAGTAGGAGAGAGGGGCCAACACACTGAGGTCTGGCTGCTGGTGTGAGAAGAGGGCACAGCTCGCCCCAGCCCCTGAGATTTCCAGTCACTGCAGTGTCCAAGGAAAATCATGGTGTAGCAGAGAGGGGAGCAGGCAGAGGGAAGGGTAGAGTGGATTTCTGTATCTTCACCATCTCAGCGTCCAGGAGAGGTTACTGAGAGCTGGCATGTTTCAGAGAGCCTGACCCTCCAGGGACCCTGTGAGCTTCTCTTCATCCATTTGCTTCTGCTGCTGGTGGATCCGGGCATAGGAAATGGCATCACCCCTGTGGAGAGAAGGGAGAGCATGGGGATGCAAGCTATGGGTGAAATGAGACTTGTTGGCCCTCTCCAACTCCACCAAAGATGCCCACCACCCCCAGATCTGGGCTCATCCGTTCCCCCCCAAGGGAAAGCTCAGAGCTGCAGCAAACCCTAGGACCTTCCCTCCCAGGGCTTTGAGATGATGGCAAGGAGATGTCCTCTGGCAGCATTTACACCTGAAAGCATGGTTAGTACAAGAGGAAAGCACAGCCTTAGGGAGGCAGGTGAGGGCTAGAGGCCCACCTTCCCCTTCCCTCCTCTCCACAAGACCTCTCTTACTTTTTGCCAAGCGCTGACAGGCCATAAAGCACCCCGGTGGCAAAGGCAATGGCATTTCCAAAGAGCGTGGTCAAGGTCAGGCTGAGGATGACGGGGAACACGGCCATCCTGGAAGACAGAGGCACACATCAAAGCCAGGCTCTGCTCCCCACGAGATGCAGGGATGCTCATCCATCATGGCGTGCCCACAGCATCCCAACACAATTCCCGGGATGGCTTCACTCCAATAGCATCCTCACCCACAGTAGAAAGCAGCTTTCTGCCAGGACCGCAGCCTGTCCGCCCTCGCAGAGACGGCGTTCGCGAACTCGATGAACTGGCAGCAGAAGGGAGCTTCGCACAGGAACAGGACGAAGGCGTTGAGCCTCCAGACAGAGCAAACCAGAGTTAATCCTGTCCAGTACAACAGTCAGCAATGCCCTTACTCCCCTGGAGCTCAGACACTCCATGGCCAAGCGCAGACAGAAGTGAGACCCCACTCCCTCCCCGCTTCTTGATAATTCCCAAACCCTGGTGCCCCAGACTTATTTTGGATAAGGGCATCTCAGTGTTTACCTTAAAAGGTGTAAAGAAAGAATACAAATAGTATAAAGCCAGTGTCTTAACCTGCTCAATGGAGCAAGACCTGGCAATTCACAGAGCCTGCAGAGCCTGACGGACGTTTCACTCGCATCCACTGCCCAAGCAGGGCAGCTCTGCCCCTTCTAATTAACCAAACCTCCCTCCCAGCAGAAAAAGAGAAAAGAAACTCTGCTCACATCATCCAAACGCCGGCTGCGATGTTCAGGGGGTTGATGGTGACACAGTTCCAGAGACCAGCGAAGGCACAGGCTGGAAAGCAAAGAGGCTTTTGGTGACCATGAAGACCAAAGCAGTGCACCCATGGGACCTTGCAGTCACACCTTGATTTTGCTCCTCTGTATTTTGGGCTGTTTCGTGGAGCAGGGGCTGCCAAGAAGAGCCCTTGCCCTGGCCGGTACCCCCAGGCGCTGCAGAGCAGCACAGGAGGACGGGTGGAAAGGTGGAGGCCCAAAGAGGAGCCCAGGATGCAGGGGGGTATCCTTTTGCTCCGAATGTTTGGTGTCTCAGCGTGACACCTGCACAGCTATTTCACTCGCATAGCCAACACTGGTTTTTACATGATGTGGCACCCTGGTTTTTATTTGCTAAGGAATTATTGCTTTGTCCCGGGACGAACACAGAGGTCCCAGCAGCACAGGGAAAGTTCAGCAAAAACCCAACTTGCAGCACCAAGGCACACGGGCAAGCAATAAATAAAGCAGAGATGAAGCTGGCTCCTGCCACACGGTGCTGGTTCTGCACTAGAGATGGGCAGAAAAGCACCAAGTTTGGGTCTCCACTAATACAAATGGAAGTGGACGCTGGATAAAGCAGAGCCCAAAATAGACCCAGCACTCCCCATTCTGTAACGCAAGGAGAGGGATGAGGCAGCAGTGTCCAAGCCGAGGTGGCAGGCACCTCCCTCCTGCCTCATTAAACTTGCAGAGCGCTCCCGGCACCTGATACCACATCTTTCCTCAGCTGATGCCACTGGGCTATGGCTGCTCCCCTGCAACCTGAGCCTGGGTAGGGAGACATGGGCTGAGTCTGCAGTAAACAACACCCTGCTAAACTCCAGTTCAAACCATACAGCCCTTAAAGGCTGTTTTGGGCGTGATTAGCGGCAAAATGAAGAGCAGCAGAGAATGAGACCAGCCTGCGTTTGGGTATTTCAGATGTCGGCCCGTTTTGCTAAGGGGATCCCTAAGCAGAGCTGCTGTGAGCAGTCCTGACCTTCAAACACCTGGCACACATTTGCCAGGTTTCTTTTAAGCAGTCACTACTGAATCTTCAAAGTTGCCTTAAAAACAGTTATCCTTATTTACTGGTCTGGGAAACAGAACTGCAGAATGACAGGACTGGTCATCCCACCAGCAAGTAACCTCCTGGTTTTAGGAAACAGTCAAACCAGGTTATTCTTAAAAGCTTCCTAGGACGATGCCACAGGACTCACAACCTTTTGGAGAACAAGAGCAGCCAGCAGAGAGAAACGCCACAGGACACATTAATATCCACGCTTCAAGGGTGCTTCTCATCCTCCCGTGGCAAAGGGACCAGTGTCAGTGTCCCCACACTGCAGGGGAAACTGAGGCACCGGAGTGAGATGATCTGCTCACAGTCACGAGTACAAACAGCTGGAGAGCTGGAAAAGCAGCGGCAAGCAGAACTGCTGGGAGGAGCAGGCTGCTCAGAGACAGGGCACAACACTGAGGTTCCTAATTCTTCTCAGTGATGTTATTTTCCAAGCAGGTTTTTGGCCTTACTCTTTTTTAAATCTAGTCAGCCAGGGGTTGTTTTGTCCAGGGTTCTGGTTTAGTTTTGTCCTCAAAAACTCCAAAACAACTCTTGAGCACTAAGCGTCCCTGCAGGAGTCTCGGCTGAGCAACCACCCCCGTTGCCAACGGACTCGTGACCCAGCGAGCCCGAGCTGAGCAAGCCCCTGCGTCAGCACCAGCACCAACTGGCAGGACCGGAGGCAAAGGTTTGTAATCGCAGGAACACTGCACTTGGCTGCCAACAGCCACAGAGATAACAATTCGGTGACCTTCAGTCTCCTCTGCAGAGCAGCCTGGTGCATCCTTGTCCCACCGAGGCGGGGTCGGCTCCTGCCTCAGCAGCCAAAAAGGGACAGAGCTGCCAAGCCAGAGACTTCTTTTTGCAAAACAGAGGTTTAAAATGCAGATAATGCTCAATGGCATGTCAGCTATGGCAGACAGACAGCTCTGCCATTTGTTTAACTGCTGTCCCATTCCGAATCCCTGAGGAAGCACAAATAACTGGGAGCTAAAATGGAGGGGTGAGGGAGAACCCCACCCCCCACAAAGGCTCTATTCATTTCAGGCAGCTGGTCACTATCCTCAACACAAGCCTATTTTTGCTCCTAGAGCATTTTACAAAAGCCACAGCTTCTCCTCGTCGTTTTACAAACAGGAACACAAGGGAGAGAAGGGACTTGGCCAAGGTCACCAAGCCAGCCTGTGCCAGAGCCAGGAACAGATCCTGCATTTGTTTGTCCTGTTCTGGCCCCTGGACCTTCCTGTCTCAAGCAAGTCATGGGCTGCAGGTGTTTGCATGTGGTAGACATTATCTGCCAGTCTCACCTCCACTAACAAAGTTTCTTTTCCATTCTACAGAGGATTCTTCCTTCTGTAAGAAATAACCCAGCCCTGTAGCAGAACCACAATCCAGGTGCTAAAAATCCTTATAAATTATTCCTGTTCTTCCATTGCAAGCTCTGAAAACAGCAGCAAACTCCAGCCTCACTGTGTTATCAGTCACCCCCTTCTCCAAACTGACCACTGTCAACAAGGCAATGCTGAATCAGGAGCACTTTGAAGAGGGCCATCACAAGCACGGGCCATCAGAGGGTTGCCTTTTTCCACAGTCCCCTATTTCCCTGCATGTAAGAGGAGGCTGTGTTTCACACTTAAGAACTTCGTGAAGGGAGACTGTCAGGGCTGCAGAGCAAGCTGTCTGCCTCCCCAGATCATCAGTAACCCTGTTAAGAGCCTAGCTCTTCTTCCAAAAGCTTCTTCTCCCAGACTTGTCCAATATACGTAAAAAAACCTCACCCAAATACGTAGAACTCTCAGCTTTCCTTTAAAAACAAATCATGAGTTCTGAAAGCTGTGAACAAAAGGTTAGGAAAATGATCCAAGCATAATTCAGCTGCTTTGACACATGAAGACAGAGAAAAAATATGTCTTCAGAGGCTTGCACTGCTTTCAAGCCACTCATGAGCTCCTCCAGTGCAAGGTGGACAACGCCACCAATGCAACGCAAGAGCCATTCTCTGCAGCTCTTCACCCTCCATCTGCATCCCCACAGCTCTGCATGGACCAAAACCAAGTAAAAAGCCCTGGCCCATGGGAAAGACACCACTACACAAACCCTGAGCTGGGACCTGCGCTGAAGACGCCTCCCAGCTGGGCTCTTGGCCGTCTGCCGGGCCCAGAAGCGCTGGGGCCTCAGGCAGACTGTGGCGAGGCCTGTACATTTTGCCCCATAAGAGCAGTCCTACCAAATCTTTTCACACTTCCAGAATTTCACCACCTAAGACAAAAAACAGCGAGAGCAGTGTATGTGTTAGCAGTCTGGCCAAAAAGGACTGTAATGAACCAGCCCAGCGACACCAGGGCCTACAAGGTTGGCTGCAAAAAAGCCATGAAGTGCTGAGGCAAGAGGCAGACATGGGAACAGGGCAGGGAGAGAGGGGAGTCAGACGAAATGCTACAACCGAGGGAATAAATCAGGGCTGACTGCACTGGCTGAGAAACGCCAGTTTTACTAGAAGTCGTGGACCTGAAGCAGAAGAAATTCTCCATCCTGTGCTCTGCAGGAGATCAGACTAAGCGGTCATAACAGTCCCTCCTGCTTTTAAGAGCTATTAATCTCCCCACAGAATGTAGCAAAACAGCACTACAGGACAAGCTGATTTCTGGTGAAGTTGCCAAGACGCTTTCCCTGGGAAAATTTTTTTCAGCAGCAGGTAATTCAGAGCACAGCCAACTCACTCTGCTGCACGCCGGCTCCCTTCTCCGTGTCCAGGACTAAACTCCTTAAAAACATACAACACAAACCAAGGCCATTATTTGCCTTCAAAACAACACAGCCAGGCCCTCTGCGATCAACAACAGGAATAACGGGAAGCACGCTCCAACATTCAGAATGGGGAAATAAAATAAGTTGCAGGAACATAGGAACACCTGACAGTCAAACAGGATGAACCAAATCCCATGGCCCTTTGTCAAGCCCTAAACCTGACCCGGCTGAGCATCCTGAGCCCAGTGCTTGCGGTAAAATCATCACCTGGTTTATCTGCTCACAGTCCCCCACAGGACCAGGGGCTCAGCTGCTGCTCCCACCTCCAGCAAGTGCTGTATTAAGGAGAAACTCAAGGATTTGCAGATCCCCCCGTGATGTCCCATCTCCCAGGTGCTAAAAAACAGCAAGTTCAGTAAGTGCAAAGCACATCCCTTGTGTCCAAGCTAAAACCACCCCACTTCAGGCATACCCACAGCTCTTCCTTGTGCCTGAAACACAGCAAACCAACATCAGGAGCAGATTCAAACCTGTAACCTCAAATGGCTGACCCGTAGCACACCCCCCTACCCAAATGTGACCCTAACAGGACAGGAGACCCCCGACACGCGCGCTATCGCATGCACAAGCGGAGCAGAGGGGGACCTTTTGGCTGGGAGCGAGGGGGATACTTACACATACCCCCGATGACCCCGGCAATCCGGCAGAGCCACCTGTACCACCAGGTCATGCCATCATCAGCGGAGGAAGCTGCTGGGTCAGGGGCTGCTGCTTGGAACTGCTCGTCCTGAGCGCTCATGGCACCCCAGCTCCCGGGGGGTCAGGGGGCAGCACCCCAATCCCCGCCTGAGCCCCAGCAGCACAGGATGCACCCCCCACCAGGTGACACCCCCCCCGTGCCCCTCTTCAGCCACCCCAGGACACAGCCCCTAAACCCAGCCCTGCCGCCGCTAGGCCTCTCCCCGCACCCCCATGCAGGGCCTGGCCCCCGGCAGGCCCCCCAGGGCTGACAATGGAGGATCTCTGCCCGCAGCGGCGATGCCAGCGGCCGTGGGAGCTGCCTCCACGTCTGCCTGCGTATTGCATTGTGGGTCCCCTCCTCCAGCAGGCCGGGCTTTGATGTCATTCGCATTAAAAAGCGGCTGGGCAGAGCCCGTCTGTACGTATTCATAAGCAGCTGTGCAGGCATGGACTCCACGCCTGAGTCTGGGGTGCACAGGGGCTCCAGGTCCAGTTTCCTTTGGCTAACACCTAGATGCTGTTAGCCAGGTGGCCAGCGTGTGCTCAGAGGAAAGGGAAACATGATTTTTTTTGCATGAAAATGCATTTAATAGTGTTTACAAAACTCTACCCTCAAGGTAAGAGGGCAACACACCCCGTAATCAGAAGGGAATCAGGTTTTCTCCTTAAAAAACAGGAGTAGGACTTTGCTAGTCAGAGTTATCCCAGTTGGCAACTTGTTGGTATCCAAACAAATGGTACAGGGAAACAGACTTAATTCTCTTTATGATTTACATAAAGACAACAGCTGCATTTTTAGCAAATGAACACAGAGCATACAGTCAGTAACCAGAGCCTCTCTGTACAGACCAGGGACTCTGCATAGCTGATCTGGAACAAGAAAGAGCAGCGAGTCTCAGGATCCAGAGCAGAGTGGGAAGACAGATCCCATCTGCTAAAAGGTTACAAAAAAGGGATTAAGAGAAGGATGTCTTTACGTTAGTATCTCCTGTTAGACAGGAAATGAAGGCCCAGTGCCTGCATCACCCACGCACTGCAGTGGGATAGCTGATATATTCAGTTCCTCGAGGCTCTCGCTTCAAGAATCTACTTTCTAGCTCTTCCAGGAATGGAACCTAAATCTGGAGGCTAGCAAGCAAAAAACCCCAGGCTTAACCAGCAAAAAACCCCAACTATTAAGAAGACAGAACAAAATAAGATCTTGTGGTTGGAAAAAGATGTCAGAGAATTCATTTGAAAGAAAGCAGAAGCGGGGTTAAAACTGCCCAGGCAGAACCATTTATTGCATCCAGCATGAAGAACAGGGGCAGATGTGTCCAGCCAGGCTCCAGGTGCAGAAAAGACCCCTTAAAGCAGCATATTGTGATTTTAAGGAGGATGACAGATTTGGATCAAAACACAATCCAATGTTCAAGACATTAAATGTTCATTATGTTAAATAAAAACAACTTGAAAAATGTATTTAAATCAAACTTGAGTATTTGTCACTGTTCTAACATATCCCTTCCTGCTACAACTTGTACTGTGCAGTCTCAACAATCTCTCATTGCACAACTCCTGTAAGATGAAGATACAAACAGATTAAGAACATAGCTACTGTTTTTATCTGAGTAAATATGTCTTGGCACCAAACTCATCATTAAGAGATAAAATTATTTTATTTTCCCATAGAAAAGAAGTACTGGTATCACTGTCAGATATATCACAGTAGAACCACAGAAGGGCTGGGACCTCTGGATGTCATTTAGTCCTCCCACACAAAGTCAACTGTCACCAGGGCTTGACCACATCAGCTGTGCCTTGGTGGAGCCAACTCCTGAAAACACTCAAGGACGGCGATTCCATCAGGTTTCTGGGTGACCTTTCCTAGTGTGGTGTTGCACTGCCCTCCTGGGCAAAGAAAATGTCCTGCTCCACGTTTGCCAGTCTCCTTGTGCAAGCAGTTCATCCTCATACACATCTTTGCCTTCTTGATAACATTCCAGAATTTCAATGCACCTCAGTTTTAAGGGGCATTTACACCACAGGAGAGTGAACTTAACAGTCAAACCATAATCATAGCTATTTGTGGTATACAGAGGTTTTAATGGGACACTGAGCCACTGAGAAATTAAACGACCATCCTGAAAGGTCACAGTATATTACAGAAGCAGGACCCTAAGACTTCAGTGTCCAAGTCACTAACTGCAGACATGTAAACTGCATTTATACCAACCAGCACAGATAGAAAATCCCTGCGAGAACTATTTGCTAAACATTTGGTAGTTACATGTCTTTTGCACAATCTGTATAGACATTAACTGAGATCTCAAAGGAGTCAGATATTATTGTTCTTATTTAGTAGATGGGGAAGCAGTTGCAAAAAGGTGAAATGACTCATGTGACCTCGATCAGTGAACAGGCAGCAGTGACAAAACTGAACCATGGCCTTACTCAGTGCAGTGGCCCTGGCCCCTTTTATTTGGGCTCAATAGAATGATATTCAGCCCAGAAACTGGTCTGGTGTTCCTTAACATTTTCATGGAATTCAACTTCAGCTTGGCTTCCTGTCGATTGCCAGAAGAACTGTTGTTTCCCATGAAACACCATCGTCTTCATGGTGCTTACATCACGGACCTGCATAAAGAAAGAACCATCGTATCATACCAGCCTACAAGGGAGGTACCCACAAAACACTGCGGTCTTGCCAATTGGTCACTCAGGGGAGAAGCTGCCCTATAAAAAGGTTAGAAGAAATACAGTAGACATCAGTAGTGCTTATTCACAAATAACACCCCAAACCTGCACCTCAGGAAGTCTTCCATCATCCCCACATCACTACAGGCAAATCAGAGCTTAAGTCAGCCCAGCAGTTCAACTATCTAGGAAGTATCATTTCCTCGGATGGTAAGATTGACAAAGAGATAGACAACAGGTTAGCAAAGGCATATAGAGCTTTCAGAAAACTCCATAAAAGAGTCTGGTGCAATAAACACCTGAAGAAAAGTACAAAGATTAGTGTCTACAGAGCCATTGTACTGTCTACTCTTTTATATG
>NW_010160480.1:16158-19823 GCF_000695765.1 Mesitornis unicolor | reverse complement strand
AGACCCCCCGCCTCCCTAAGATTGTGCCCTATGGTGAACTCGCCCCCGGCTGCCGCAGCAGAGGAGCCCCAGAGAGGAGATACAAGGACTCCCTGAAACAATACCTCAGTTTTGGCCATACTGACTACCATCAGTGGTCCACTCTGGCCTCCAATCGGGAAACAAGGAGACACACCATTCATGACGCTGCTGCCTCCTTTGAGAACGCACGTAGAATCAGTCTCGAGGAGAAAAGACAACGCAGAAAGAACTGCACCTTGCCAATACTGTCTAAGGAGGCTTTCCGCTGTGCCTTTTGCAACGAGACTTGCCTATCCCACACTGGCCTTTTTAGCCACCAGCACATTTGCAGCAAGCGTGGGTAGTGTCCCTCCCTTATCTTCGCTCGCGAAGCCCAGCCGTGATGATGATTCACAAATAGGTTCACATAACAGTGCTCAGAGTCTACGATTTGTGACTGAACTTTGCATCCAGATAGAAATGTATAATGAAGAGATGGGTCCCTACAACAGTACTATCTACTATAGGTTTCTGACTCACCAGGATGTAATTAAAATGTGTTTGGTTGCTCTTGTTGCCCAGGTCAATGTATGGGGCACGGATAGCTATGCGATGCCGAGGAGCCACATCGATGAAGGTCCGACACACTACTTCTTGCCTTTGATCAGGCAATTGCACAGGATTCACTATTTCACCCTGGGGACCAAACAGCTGCTTGTCACAGTCTGAGAGGGGGAACGGGAGCAGAAAAGAAAATGATTTAGAGAAGTGTCTAGCATCTCCAAGAAAGAAATAACTCAAACACAGGCAGAAAAATTTCTCTAAGGATTTTCATCTGGGAACTTCCAAGCATTAGCAAACACCTGCAGGGGGCTTGCCTTTCGAAACAGAGGCGTAGTCCTAGTCCACAAGTAATATTAATTCCAGCACTCCTCAGGAATGGGCTTATTAGCTGCTAAAAATGAAGCAAGGTTTCCATAGATTTTCATAAGTAACCGTGACCTGTGGAACTCTGTGGGCCTTATCATGGGTGCCTTAATCTAAAACAATAGCAAAGTTTTCGGTAAGGTACCTTGGTAATACTTTTTAGTTGCAATTCTGCTGTTGTACTGAAGAATGATCCCATTTCCTGGCAGTAAAACACGCTGTTTCACAGTCAGTGTGTTCGTTCTGGAATTTATCAGCGACAAAGGGAGCTTCCTGCAGCCTGTCCGCCACATCATTCGCCCAGAAAACAGCACTACCTCACCTGGAATGAATGAGCACAGAGGCTAGAAACAGTTTTACTTTAAGTAAAAGGCCACAGCCCACTTTATATAGGTCTGGAACTCAGTAATTTCTGCATCTCGTCCCTATCTTATCAAAATCTGTCATGAAAACAGTCCAGTTAACTAATCTAACTGTACTGATTCTAGCAAGAGGGTATATTACAAAGAGAGTCTATAACAGGCCAAAGCAAGCAGTTCCTTTAACCCCATAAACTCCTTTCATCTCATACATATCAACAAAACAGGTTAGAAATCATAACGTAGGGGAGGAAAGGCATAAATTTCAAAGGTTCCCAGCACACCCTGGGCAGTACCTGCACTGCAGTTGAGGGAGCTCTCCAAGATGCTGACTGTTATCTCCTCCCCAAGGGGACGTCCGATGGCCACAGTGCAGTCGCTCTCTACACCTGTCATGTTGATGACCCCAGTGGCGTTAAGAAAGAGCTTTCCACAGACACCTGTACAGCAGAGACAGATGAGAAACACATCCAGAAGGAACTACAGCTGCTGAAAAACAGCCTCCATTCCCTTTGTGGCACAATGAACAGACAAGTGCCAACAATGTGCCCACCCTCAGGGTGGAGCACAGGAAGAGTCAGCTGCTGCCCCAAGGATTCCCAAGTCAGAACAGCTTTGGGAAACCAAGGGAAGGGAGTAATTGTTCCTAGCTCAGATCACGGACAGCACTGGCATGCTGGAAGGAACAGCATGTTGTCCCTCCTAACCAGGAGTATTCCCTTCCCGTGCTCCTGTCCCTGTATGGCAGTAGGTTGACCACAACCCAGTTGCACGCAGTAAGCATCTATCTCTATCTTTTGGTAGTGTCCTCCTCACCTCCACTGATCTTTGTCTGTTCCTGAGGCACAGGTGGCACAGCAGATGGAGGAAGATCCAGGTTCTTGCATCTCGCCTCTTTGGCAGTTGCGGCTGTGGTCAGATGCATGGCTGGTGTCACTGTCTGCAGCCCTGCTCCATGGGACCCCGTCCCTACCGTCTGCTCAGGACAGGGCCCTGCAGAACAGCCACGTACCACAATGGCCTTGGGGAAGTGCCTGCAGAAGATGGGGTTCACGTGCTTACGGGTTAGCGGGTTGAGGCAGAAATCCTGCCGTGTCTGAATGCCATTCCCACATGAAGTTGAACACTGCAGAGGAAGAAACCCACAGGCCTTTATACATGTGTTTCAGATGGTATTTAAAAATAAACACATTTATTGGCTCAGGCATGATATGGAAGGCTGATCTTTTGTTCACTGATGCTGTCCTGTCACTTGCCCTTTCAGTGCTCTAGTTTCAGCAGCTATAAGACAGCCCACCTCTCCCAGAGGATCTTTCAAACTATATCTTTGAATTGCAGAACTACTTCCTAAAAATCCAAAAGGATCTGTATTCCAGAAGAAAACGTGCCAAGGACCATTTTTAAACTGCAGCCAAAACCTCAGAATCTCACCTTCTCCCACCTGAAAAAGGTGGGAAGCAGTCCTACAGCTGCTGAACACAGGGCAGTGGAAAGGATAGAAAATAGCCCTAGAAAGAGTTTAGCATCGATGTGGGAAGTAATTATACAAGGCAGAAGTGGTATTTCTCCCCTCTATGCTTTAGGGAAGTGAACAGCTGTAAAACCACTGCTTTAAACACCAAGTGCTGCACCTGAACAGGAGCAAATACCTCTGTCCACTCGCTGAAGCTCCATTCGTAAGAGCACATTCGGATAACGCAAGGGATGCTGGTAAGGGGCTTCTCTGCCAAAGGACACAAATGCTCCTCCAGCAACACCTCCTTGCCTTGGCGAATCTGCACACAGGTGACCAGCTGAACAGCTAAGCCAAGCCCACAGCTGGAAGAACAGGGACCGGCTGGGGTTACCTTCCATCTGACAGAGGACATGGAGGAGAAAAATTATGTTAGTGATGAATATCCACTCTCTATTATCTCTCATTGTAGAAAATGCACTACAGCTCCCTTGTTCTTTCCCCTTCTGCTTCTCAGCAGCTTTCTCCACCCCTTCACCTCACATGCTTTGCTGCCTATGGTACTTAGAAGGCAGCCTTTGAAACAAAGCTGAGCAGTCTTGAACAGGTTTGGAGTCACACCCAAACAGAGGGCATTCACATTTCGCAAGAAGCCCAGAGACTCGAAATATACATTGAGTCTTAGTCTGTGCTCACTACAGGGTGATATACACAGGCTTAACAGCAAAACCAATCTTATCTCCCTCCAAAATGCACACCACTCCGAACAGTCAGATCAGAAACTGACCCAGGGTATTTCATCCTGAGAATGATATCCTGTAGCACATAAAAGAAGTTCAGATTCCAGCAGCTTTCCACTCCCACAGCAAACAGGGCAGGGCAAGCTCTGCCCCATTTATCAGCCCCGAGCCATCTCCTAGATCACA
>NW_010160480.1:4911-16127 GCF_000695765.1 Mesitornis unicolor | reverse complement strand
CGCTCTCCCCCAGTGCATGCTCTTGTGCCCATGTCACTATTCTGACCTCAGAGGGCACAGTTCCAAATTACACAGCTCCCGCTCCTCTAAGCGAGGCAAACCATCACACTTGGTGAGCAATGCAGTTATCAGTGAGTCACCAGTCTTCACTGGATTTTAAATCTAACCAAGTCCACAGAAGTACAACTGGAATTCTGCTAATGCACACGTACACACCAGCTTACATTTGAGAGATCAGCATCATCCCACTGAGTGCAGACTGCAATACTGTAAATCCTAAGGAAAGCGCAATCAATTTCCTTCAGTTCTCAGAGCAGCTATTCCAGATTCTTAAAGCATTTAATTCTGGCTACTTTTCTTGATGCTATGTGGAAACTGTTCAGCTGGCAAATGTGTCACCACCTATTGCAGTTATGGATTTGCTCCTACTTCCTGAGGGTAATAAAGGATCAAGAGGTTTTCAGTTCTTCCCTGACTCAAACTCAAAAGACTTCACCTAGTTCTGCCTAGGAATATACCAGCCCAGGAAAGACTCTCAGTTAGTTTGCTGAGTTTGGATCAGTGCTACTGTTTTTGCAGCTGGCTGTGCTAACAAAGCAGGGAAGAGGAAGATAACATGCTCAGAGTAGCTTGACCCTTACTTTACCATGACCCTGGAGACAGAGAGAGGAAGGAAAGACGTCTCACACACTCATTGTCTCCTGGTAACTGCTTTACCTTGGCGGGCAGGGACTGAGATCACAGACTTCCATCCTGCTCTCTGGCTTTGGCACTGGATGACAGTTTTCTTCCTGGGTTTCTTCTTTGGTGTCAAAAGCCACACACACATACTGTAGCTGAGTCTTACCTAGAAAGGAAAGCAATCTTACTACATGGCATGCATGCAAGGGTTAAAAACGAGCCAAGCACTGTCAATTGAACCTGCATGTACAAAACAAGCAGACTCTGCCCAAGCCCCAGGCACACCTATTGCACTCATTCCCCCCAAATCTGCAACACAGCAGCAGCAGCCAGTCCTCTAAACTATTCCCTATGTGAGCCAGGCTCCCTTGCCTCTTCCAGACTCAAAAAAAATGTGACCACAGCTACACATGCACTTAAAAACATGGAGGGGAAAAGGTCAGGTCCTTGAGGTTCTTCTAGGCACTGAGCTCACACCTAGAGCCAAGTAACATTTCCCTGCAGCACTGAAAGATCTCACCTCTTCCACAGGACACAGAACACTCTCCAGCTACAGGGGTCCAGACATACACAGTCTGATTTTCCAGCTGGATATGCCCAAGTGACTCCGAAGTCTGAAGTAAGTGTGAATCTTCCTCCTCAGAACAGAACAAAAAGACCCAGAGTGACATTGGCACCTGCTTTTCACACCAGCCCCCATCTGATGAAGCTGGGGGACACCTTCAGATCAAGCCTACAACATACTTGCTGAAGAAAGAGGCACATTTAAGCACTTTCTCCATTTTTGCAGCACATATAATTATTTGGAATAGCTAAGGACATCCAACAGCCAAGGCTCCTCCTAATTCACACTACCTGAAGAGATATGCTGGGACTGGAGATGCCTAAAGCAGTCTCTTCTGCATTTGTAAATGTAAACCTAGCAGTGGCTCCTCAGTATGGATTTGGATCAATGACGCTGAGCTAAGAAGCCCTCTTCCCTGCTAGCACTCCTCCCTACCACATCAGAGCATCTCTATCTGGTAGTGAAGTATTGACCAGTAGACCAGGGGCTGTTTCTGTTTCTGGTTTTGTTGGATTCTGAAGGAACGTAGTCAACAGCTGCCCTGAACAAATCACCACTACAAACTGATTAATCCAGCAGCATAAATTAAGAGGGACAGTTTTCTAAAGTGACAGGATGTACCTTTAACTGGCCAGACATCCTTAGTGTAAACCACCCTCCCAGACTCCAGTAATAAGGTGCTTCTTCCTAACTGTGAACACAAGCGGAAAGCTCCCAGTGACACTCACGAAACAAGCCAAACCAATAAACTCACCTTGTCCCAGCCTAAAGGGCAGACATTAACCACACATGGCACAACGGAGAGGGGTTTTTCTTCTGCAGGGCACAAGCTGTCATCCACAACAGTCTCCAATCCATCATGAAACTGAACACAGGTCAGATTCTGCTGGGCAACTCCGGTTCCACAGACAGCAGAGCATTGATCTATCTGAGCCATCTTCCACCTAAATGGGAAGTAATTGTATCACCCCATTTCTCATTCGGATCATGGAGGTTTATTACTTATGCTACTGCTTACAGAAATAGGTCATATAAAGTATTCAACTTCTCTATTTCAAGAGCGTAATCTGGATGTGATGGAAAGGACAACTACTGGAAATTCAAGCCCTTGCTCGACTAAAAGCAACTCAGCTAAAGAGCTATAGTTCACAGTGCAGTCACTTTTGATTAAACACTGAAATGTCTATGAGATCAATGTCTGAGCAGGTTTGACCCCTCTTACCAGTCTAATTAACATAAGGGTCTCCCCCAGAATAAGATCCAATCTTTGTTGGCACAGTCTTGGAAAGGATGTGAGCAGACATCTTCTCCTGGCCACATCTCCAGAGTACTTTCATTTAGCAGATTACTGTGAAAAATTGCAAGGACTATCTCCCATTCATTCAGCTGACATCTCAATTACCTCATGGGACCAGGAATGACAGAATGTGTTTTGGGATCTGCCATGCCATTATAATTAGGAAGAAACTACCACACACCTCTTTTTTTTTCGGCCTGCACAACACAACTGAGACTGCAGAGACTGGGTTAGCTGGCAGAGAGAGGACAAGCAAAGCAAGAATTCGGCTGAGCTTCCCGGAACACCCACCTGTACAGGCATGGCTGCATGGCACAAGGCTCATGCTCTGAAAGGGGCTGTGGGAGCTCCAGACACCACTGATCCTCTGTTATTTCATTCTTTGTCTGGTCAAAGCACACATGATCCACTGGCCGCATCCCTGGGATACGAAAGGAAAAGAAAAGAAATTGAAGTCATAAACAAAGTGAACAGTTCACCTCTATTATGCTAGGAAGATGCTGTAATTTCACTTTACCCAAATTATCTGTGTAGGAAAAATGACATATTTGGGAATACAGACTTTGTATAAACACACAAACCCCTTATTTCTGCTATAACTTTTCCTCAAGAATGTTAAAGTTATTTTCCAAGATGAACACCCCAGAAGATGAGAAGTTTGATAGATAATCCACTGACAAAATGGAAAGATTGCTCTAAACTGGCCATTTGCAAGAACAAGGATATCAGTCATAATTTGGTCCAAATTACTTCTAACGATCTTGATGTCTGACTGACGAGGAAGAAGTTGCTGAAAATAAGCTCTAGCAGGCAGCCATTTTTAAACGAAGTTCTGCAGAACTAATCATGTAACATCATCATACAGCCTTTATACCCAGACAGCAGCGTGCCAGTGTCCTCAAAGCGATCATCAATATCCAAAACTAGACTAGGGGTACTGGGAGAGAAGCTGCAGACTTGCAGTGCCTGTGGCACACAAGAAATGAAATATTCATAATCCACAGCTATAAACAAGATTTTTAACAATACTGAACCTAGCAGGTAAAGCGGGTGAAAATCCAAACTCAAAAATGTTACAAGCAAAGCTGTAAAGAGTCTCCCTTTGCAGTGAATGAGCTTCCCACTTTTTTTTTCCTGAATCTCAAAGAGTATGACCCTGAAAAGCAAATGTCAAGAATCAATCAGCAATGTTATCTTTTCACTACTCTACTTGTTTTCAAAAAGTCTAGTGGTAAGGAAGGCCTGAGCATCACTTTCAGCTCTCAAGATGCAATTTCACCTCAGATTCTCAAGTTTCTGTTATTTTAAGTCCCAACTTTCTCAATTTTTTTTTGCGACTGCATTAGCTGGGAGGCCCTCGAGTGTTTAGAGTTCTTTACTTCAGGGTTTCAGCAACCAGTTCACCTGGGGAATCTGCTGGAGAAAAGCTCTCCAGACATAACTATTCCTATAGATTGACTTCCATAAGCATTCATTAATGTATTTTCTAAATCCTTGTCATAAAAGTCTTGAAAGGCTTGCCAGTGTCCTCTGTATTATCTGGTAAACAAGATGTCAGACGGTCTACTATAGTGATCCCAATCTGCACTACGATTTCTTCAGGGAGACAGAAAGGATTAGCCGAGGCACTGGAATAGAATTCTAAGAAGGAAGTTTTATCATTAGCTCTGAGGCTTTAGTTAGACAGCAGATACCATTTTGGGCTCAGACTTTTGATGTTTAGCCAACTTCAAATTACAGTCTTCAATAACTTTGAAAAATCTGAGAAAATAATTTAGTCCTAAAACCAAAAGTTTGGTTAAAGCCTATTTTAAAATCCTCTTCACAATCAAACATTTTCACTCTCATTTTGATGATTCAGCTAATTTAATTCAAAAGCTGTACTACTCCTTTCTTTTGTTCAGTTTAACACTGGCAACTGCAGCACATTTTCAGCAATTTGCTTTCAAATTCAGTTCAGTTTAATAAGTTCTAACCAAGTATCTATTGCTAATGGCACCTTTCTTTCAGTCAGCCCACGAGAGCTCATGGGGTAAAGATCTGGGTGATTACCAGCCAGCCAAACTAGAAATCTGCCCAGATTTCCATAGAAAGTAAAGATTGAGTACCTCACCTTCCCCACAGGTCACTGAACACGGCCCCTGCTGAGGAATCCACGTATGCGTCAGATTCTCTCTGGGGACAAAATAGCTGAAGGTGATGTCTGGGTTGGTGGCATTGCCATATTCTTTTGCATACCTTCGATAGACCTGGTGAAGGAGAAAGTCGTGGTCGATGCACAAGTCAACTCGGATCCATTTCTCAGGATGGAGATAAGAGAAGTTAGTCCCCCTTTTCCATACAGTCCTGACCCTCAATGCTATGACTCTCAGTTCTTGCCAGATGCAGAGTACTCACCCTGTGAATTCTGTGCTTAGGCTGAGTACTCTGACTGTATCTGGCAAGAATTGAGAGTGAAAAAAAGATGAAGCCAAGCGAAAGGTTTAACTCAGCATGCTTTTCCCCCAGACCTGCAGAAAGCCTGGGGCAACACTATCACTCTCAGTGAACACCATCTCCAGTGGCCTTGGACACAAAGCCTGGATTCTGCACTGCAGCAGCGCTACACAAACTCAGCCAGGCGATTTCTGACTGGCCCCTTTCCAACCCTGCTATTTTAATTTACCTGTATTTCAATTTCTTCTTGCGTTGGCCCATCCACATGGACTTCCTCCAGGCTTGGCAGGTTGTCCTTGGTGAGAAACACTTTGTATCTGATCTGGCTGTCCTCCAGAACTGATGGATAGGTGACATTCAGTGAGATTTTTCCTTTTCCAGCAACCACATACTCTCCTTTAACCTTCACAGCTAGAGAGGAGCAAAAGGAAGGTTAAGAGATATGATGTGGTCACCATGATCCCCTGCTGCTGGCAGCTACAGACTGCCCATTTGCTAGAAACCAGTTTGATCTAAGTCAGGCACCCCAAAGAGCATGGTTTCTACTGCTTCCCACTGGAGAACATCCCACAAACAAACTGCATCAAGAACTTTCCTCCCAGATTCCATTTTCTTGTTCTCACAAGCTTTTTTTAGCCCTGCCTGTAGTCCCCCCTCTCCTTTTCATTCAACTCACCTAAATGTGTGAAGAGTGGTCTCCGATTGGTAACACGGACTGAGGTGGTGTTATAAGGCAGGGAGAGAAATGTAACATACTCTGGAAGGATGGAAAGAAAGAAGATCTGGTCACCTTCCATTACTATACTTCTCTTGAAAAGAGTGGAGATTACAGATAACCCCCCCTACTAGCATGCTATCCATTGGAGGACAAGCCTTTCAGGCAACAACAAAGCTTAACTGCAGGCAAGGTTTATATAACTAATACAAAAAAAATAAGGATACAACAGTGATGGCCAACAGGCTAAATTCACACCAACCTTAGTTCTGTCAGCTTGACTTGAACACAGTGACTGCGAATACAGCAAACAGAACTGAGCTGAATTGTGTGTCCTGTTCTCAACTTTCTTTTGTTGTTTTTATGTTCTCTGCTAATATTTATATGTGATACTACAAGAACAGGATCAGTTCCCAAATGGATGTTTAACATCTCAGGAAGTATTTGACACAGCTCCCAGCTCCCAGTGATTTGCTGGACTTTCCAAATGGCTGCATTTCTGGTCCATGTCCAGAGAAGAACTTTTACCAAAAAAGTCACTCTGCCTACACAACAGTACCTCCTGCTACAGACCTTAGCTGCCTTCTCTCTTGACTACCCAAACTCAAACACTGCATCCTCCATAAAATAAAATTCAGCAGAAGCAGAAACAAGAAGTCACATGGAGAAGATTATGAACACTGAATATGCATGAAAAAATGCAGCATCCAAACAGTACCATAATGTTGAGCCTGAGGGTGAGGACTACACACCTTTAGCTTTTCCTTCTGTGTAAGATCCACTCACTTTGGTGCAAGTGGTATTATCACCCCCACAGACCTTGCAAGAGTCCATTATCTTCTTGGAGTCCATCTGGCCATCACACCCGAATGCCTGAGCAAAGGGAAGAGTCTGTCAAGACTTGCCCATTCTGAGAAGAAAACAAGTGAATAAAAATATTGCCTGAATTCCTGAAATTGCCTTTTTCATTTGTAATTTGAATTTAAGGAGACAACATAAATAAAGATGCATTTGTATCCAGATCTACCACTGTACAGCAGCATGCAAAGCCTGGGATAGGAAAGTCTTAGCTGAGAGCGCAAGTCTCATTAACTGTGTGACATTTTCTTTCCTGCAAGAAGCAGCCCAGAATGATTCCTCCTGTGACCTACGACATGAGCTTGCAACTCTTCTCTTCAAACTCTTTCTGGACACAGTAAACATGAATGGGGCAGGTCCTAAAGGAATCTTTAGCTTTCCAAACCCCAAACCCAAACTTAGCTCACATCCTTCAGCCTGGCCTTCAATTCCACGGAGCTCAGAAAAGAGATTCTATCCTCATTCCCATGAACAAGACTGATTTACACAAAGCTACAGGAGGATCTCAGCAGGCTTAGCAGCAGAACATGTGCAACTGCTGAATTTATGCTAGAGGCACTGATCCCAGGCTTTGGATGCTGCCATAACATACATACTTATCACTGTGCCAAGAGAACAGCAGAAATCAGAATAGATTATGCCTACACCCTCTGCTGTTCATTATGTAGAAGTGCACCACAAAACACAAGGATAATGAGAAAAACATAAAATGCTAAAAGCGTATTCTGGGAACGTAAAGAAACAACAGAAAACATACAACCAGGTCAGTGTTGGGCAGCTACTAAAACACAGACAGCGTGGGGGAGTTCGACTCAGGTTCATAATGAACGAATGCCTTTCTCACATCCAATCCAGAAAAAAAAGAAGTTGTTATATTTCAGTTTTAATTGGTGATACTGCAACAATCAGTTTGTTGAGTTACAAGTCCCAAGTTTTACTCTTTATTTTGCCACTGACCAGGTAAAAGATCTTTTTCTAGGGTTACTTATACCATGCAAACGGAACAGCTAATGAGGTCTCCTCGACCAACGCATAAACCAACTGCTTCTTGGATCAGAGATTAAAAGCCTTATACACTCATTGCATAATTAGCAAAACGTCTTATCTAGAGGGCATTGGCATTGGATGCACAGACAGAAGAGTAGATTTGTTGGACTCCATTCAATAAGCTAAGAACAAAACTCTCTTCTTCTGAGAAGAGCTCACTCTGATGTTTGGGACACACTGTTTTTTCCCCCTACTCCTAGTAAACTGCCTCCTTTGGTGCAGATCACATGTCAGAGGTTCACCTGGACTCCTCAGTTACTTACTCTGCAGCTTCCCATTACACACAGATTGAAAGCCCCGGGGTGTTCAGAGTCATCCTGCTCACATCTGGTTCCATCTATGAAACTGTCTTCACGGCTTACCATGAATTTGTTTTCAATGGCCCTGCACATGTGATTGCATAGCATGTTCCCTGGAGGAGGCAGACAGGAGAAGAAAGGACTTAATCTTTCAAAAAGGCACAGGGCTGGCTGTTAAGCAATGAGAAGAATTCAAAAGGATCTGACAGAAAGATTATTCAGGTGAAAACTAAACCAGTGAAAGGGTGTTTTGACTTCAAAGTACAGACAGCTCCATGAGTGCTCCCTTTCCCAAAGAAACCACAGCTTCTCAGTCTTTCCTTACCTTTGGCAAAGCCAACAGCAGAAGTCCAGGTATAAAAGGATGGCATTTCTGCAGTGAGATACAGTGGCTTTAAATTTGTTGCTGCACACTGTTCAGCCATGAAGTCCTGCTGGGTCATCAAACAGGCCTACATTGCAGAGAGAATTGTGGGGGTAATGAAAGGAAATTACTGAGCAGAGAATCCCAAGCAGCATTTTACCCATCAGCTAAAGGCAGAAAGCAGTGGCTCGTAAGTAAAACACCAAAACAACTACAAATAAAGAAAACCACTTTAACAGGAGGCTGTGGGATATGCAGAGAATTGTGTTGGAAGCTGGTATCTTTGCTATTCATACAAAATAAATGGATAAGGAAAATAGGAACAATATATGCATGTTCCTCTGAAGAAAACTATCATTAAGTGAGTCACCATTTTCTCAGTGTCTGTCCTGCTATGAAGGCATAAAGAAAACGCTTCACTACACATAAACAATGCTATTAAATAACACAGACACAGAGGAACAAATACTGTTCCTGTTGTCAGACAGATGGAGGCTGTATGCCAGTTCTTTAGTTCTCCTTCCCAGAGCAGTCAGCTGTGAGAAGTACAGTCCCAAACCATAAAGCTTTCAAAGGGTTAAACAGCATTAAGGAAAGAGCTCAGAAGATGTGGTGAGCTCCACTACCTGAGTATTGCACATCTCCACTTGCATGCTGGCACCACGGCACTCGTGTCCCCCAAAAGCAGGCCTGGAAATGACACAGAAAGAACTCCTCAACAGAGGCAGGTTTGTCCCAAGCAAAGAGCAAGACCCAGACCCCATGGCCGTGAATCAGTCAAGAGGCATCACAAACTCCTCAGCTCCTTACCTGGGGTTGTTACAGAACCGCTGCCTTATCACAACTCCACCTCCACAGCTGCGGGAGCAGGAGGAGAAGGGGCTCCAGCCAGACCACTGCCCATGGACTACAGCCATGGGGTTCAGTTCTTCCAGAGAGCTGCACTGTCCCTTGGAGCACCACTAAGACCAAGAATACACAAAACTGGCTGCAGCTCCACAGTGAACCCCACCAGGCTTGGATTTACAAGGGTGGCACAAGTTCCCCATCTTCTGGCAGGCCAGACTGTTACAGAGAATCCTAAGGTGAATGAGGCACCTTCTCACAAGAGGCTTGAAGAGTCTCACTCCTAATTACAGTCTTACATGAGGTTGGGGTTAAAACAAAGAGCTGACAGATCATTTCAGGTAGAAAAGCAAGCCTCGGAGGAGAGCTCAGATATCAGGCTATAGACCTGCAAAGTAACTCCAGCGATAAAGACAAGGTGGAAACACCAAGATCAGCTGACACCAGTTTCTAACTGTAGTGGCTGGCCAAGGGGCAGTGTGCCCTGTACCTTCCACCTTCCAGCAGCCGACAATGTCTTGCTATCTAATGACCCCCATAGCACCCACAGCCACTTCTGATCACCAGGTCAGCAGCCTCCTTACCTTATTGACTCCACACTCAGTACCATCCAAGAGGGGAACAAGAAGCCGAGTACAGCTGGATTTGTCTCCTGGTTGTACATGGCATGAGAGAACTTCACATATGTCCTGGTGTGAGAAGAAAACCAGGGAGTTCACGGCATCACTTAGGCTCCTCAACACAGCAGGCCCAAAAGCTGCTCCATTTAAACACATCCCAGATGTTTGGATTCCCCACAGCTACCCAACAATGCAAGCAAGTCCCTTCATTTCTCCTGCTATGGGGCAAAAGTTGTGGGCATGTCAAAAGACCGGCACTGCCATCTGTAATGCTAGATGATCAACTGAAGCAATAGTTTCACCCACCTTAGTGCTTCCTCGTTAACAAAACATGTCGAGATGGCAGCTATTATCCATGCTGCATTTCTCAGCCACGAGGACTTGTGCAATGGTGGGGAAGTTGCAGGTGAAAAAGAGCTCCCCAAGAGAGACCCAAGACTCACCTGAGTACCCAGCCCTAGCATCACCAGGCCCCTGTTTGGGCAGAAGGTTCTGGGTACTGTGCAAACTTTAGAGACTTACGTGGACAAAGGAGGTGATGGAGAGAAGGGAAGCATTTTAAAAGCCTTTGCAGGTTTGTTCTTTGCCAAGAAATCTGTGGCAGGAAAGCACCTTCCATCCCTTTACAATAAAAAATGTCCCCAGCTTCCTTTTCCTGAACCTTGACTCCAGGACACTTCCCTGCTGCCCTAGCAAGACAGACAAACTTTCTACCTACAACATTGCTGTCAGCAAAGGTGCATGCTGTGGCAACACTCCCAAAGGCTATTTTACATTGCTCATCTGCTCCATAGTACAAGCCAGGCTTCCATCCAGGGATGCTGCCGTCCATGTCCGGCAGGTCATTTAAGCAGTTTGTTTGGCCTGTGCTGATAGAGACATAAGAAACATCACTTTCCCAGCTGTGGGCAGTAAGGACAATGACATGTTTGCAAACTTCTGCTGAGATTCATTCTGGGAGTTGGCTGTTGCTTTCCCAGACAACACATGCTTACTGTGGGCTGTGCTGGATTTAGCTGCAGCAGCTGCCTGGAGATGCTCACAGTTCCCTCCCAATGAAGTTATAACAGAAACTCATGCCTGTTCCTCACCCAGCCAGCTAACAACTCACAATGCTCATTTAAACCTAGATGCTCTGACATTTTAAATAAAATTTCCAGGCTGAGCTAGTGTCTGAGGAGTCCCAGCACAGCCCAGGCATGTCAGTCACTAACCAAAGTCACTTCCAGCTACTTGAAGCAAAACCTGGGTTTAACCTCAGCAACAGACACAAGTGCTAAGAAATAAATAAACTCCAAGTTTTGCACAGTTCCTCATGTTCCAAAAATGTTACTTTATTTTATTCCTTGTTTCTCCCTATTCTCTCCTAAGCTCCCAGCATAGGGAACTGTTCCCACACGGACACAGAGAACTCGACCATTCCCTTACCTGACAAAAGCCAGGAACTCTTCTCGGCTGCACTGTGACCAGGTGAGGTCAATGCTGTTG
>NW_010160480.1:2487-4880 GCF_000695765.1 Mesitornis unicolor | reverse complement strand
TAACCCCATGATGTAACCACTGCTGCTGCACCCATTCCCCTCACCATCGTGGGGGATTCCAAGGCTGTAACAGAAGCAGCGCAGTGCCCTGAGGAGAAGAAACCCAGAGGCTGGGTTCCCTCAGAGCCTCTCTTCTCTAAGCAAAGGCTGAGCTCCCTCTGCAGCCTTTCCTTCTACTGTTGTCACAAAGGTTCTCTCTCCTCTTTGCAGCTCCTAATTGTCACAGAGCATCCAGGAATGCAAGAAATGCAAGGAACTCCTTCCAAAAGTTTTGAATAATCTATGGGAAACTCCCTATTATTCCAAGAGATCCTTTTCCTTCTTCAGAAACCCTTAAACTGGGGAATGTTTTTACCTGAATAAAACGTACCAGGCTGCTCTGGGGCTTTTCTACTGACCTGTGCCCAATTTCATGGGCTATGGTGACTCCAAGGTCAAAGCCAGTGTCCTGGGTAATAACACAGCTCCAGAAGGAGGAGCAGACTCCACCTAACTGAGTCACTCCACGAAGGTCCTTGTTCCCATCAGGTAACTCCAAGTCAAACCTAAAGTAAGGCAGACATATTCAGAGGAAAGAGCAAAGAACCATTGCAACTAAAATAAAGTCTAGGCATTCAACTGAATTTGTTTGCACCTTTCTGATCTAATTCTGCCAGCTACCTAACATTTCTTTTGACACATGGAGCTCCCTGGGACAAGACAGTAGCAGCAGGGTGCCACAGATGCCCACTGTTCAAAATTTGTGGAGATTCTACATTAAAATATCCCCATGCCCCAGACAAGCAGAACAGGATAAAATTACCTAATCCTACTGGCAAAAGACAGAGCAGTACCATCATCTCTTTGAAGTAAGAGCATAAAAATAAAGCCATTGCACTCAAAAAAAGCTGTCTGAGTCTGAGTCAGGATAGCACCAGAAATCTTCCATAGAAAACACCAGTGGGTTTTCACTTCCAGATACTGTTCAACTTTTCTGCCCACACAAAGCTGCAGTGGGTTTGGCTGTGCTGCTCTGAAAGTGCACAATGTCTGCTCAAGTCCGGCTGATCGGTGCTTGGGGGGTATTCCAGTTTCTCCAGAAACTGAAGAAACAGCAAAAAGGGTAGGAGAATCAACCCCAAACAGGAAAACCAACCCATCTCCAAAGACTCTGCAATGTCAAACTGCTGGAAGACCAACAGCAAATCACTGTCACTGCGGTAAGGGCTGGACACCATCAGCCCTGTCTGTGGCCCCCTCGCAGGGTAGGGAAGCTTCAGTACCTGGTGACATAGAGGACAATGTCAGCGTGCTGGGGGTCAGAGTCATTCTGGGGGTTGACCTTCTTGCTCCACTCACAAACGCTGATCAGCGAGGAGGTGATATTTGTTGTGATGTTTACCTCTGCCTAGAGTGAAGGCGCACGTATGCACATTTCATACAGTTTTTAGCAACCCCTTGGACCTCCCTGCTTACCTCTGGTTCTCTCAAAACAAGCATCTGCATCAGATGAACCCTGAAATGAGCACCCAGTGAGGCATCTCTCAACAGTTCTGCCCCCTGTTAAGAGATAGAAAGGATTCAATAAAGAAGGCACCTCAGTGACTCCCACTACCTGTTCCAAAGAAAAGGGCTGCATTCATGACAAAGGTAACACACCTGGAAAACATAATGGCCAACTACAAAATCACTGGGAAGTACAACACTGAAGTGTGCGCTACAAACATAAATAAATCTGTCAACAGATGAGAACTGTTAGACTTGTCAGATGCTCATGTAAAACAGTTTCATAGAGTAGGATAGTGAACACTAAAGACTCTTTTTGCAATACACACAGAAAATGCACAAACAAATTCCTAATAATAGCAAAGGGAGACATTTAGAGAATTTCTGTAATAGAAATAAAATGTTGAAATGTAAAATGTAAGATTAATTCAGTGGATCTGGTTCAACCTCACTGAAAGCAACAAGAACTGGATCAAGGCTCTGGTGACAAAACTCTTGCTACTCTATCCGACTCACAAGAACGTTAGTAGCCAAACAAAGAGCTAGATTTTCTATGTGTGTTTTAAGGTGAGAACCTCTAAACTTCTAACATCCACTTGTACTCATGCAGCTCCTTGTACAAGGGAAAGCTTGCCATGCAGTGCCATGGGAAGCAGTGCTCTATACTATGAGCAGGTAACCACAAACACCTCAAAGTGCTCTCACAGGGATCTGTCTGACTGCGACACTGTGAGCTCTCACACTGGGACACCAATCCAAGGAGAAAGCTACTCACAATGTTCAGGTTGGCAAGAATATATCGCTCCGTGTCCTCTTTGTGGTACAAGTAAACATCTGGACCTGCTACAACCATCAGCTCCAGATGTTTGACAGCTCCCTCAGCCCTCTTCTGCAGGCGAGAAGGAAAC
>NW_010160480.1:0-2456 GCF_000695765.1 Mesitornis unicolor | reverse complement strand
CTGAACAGCACAAAGGGACACAGGTAGTTTAAAATGCAAGACAACATAAAAGGTCCTACAGATCCATTCTCTTTTCCTGAAAGACTAGAATAATCCAGCTGCAAGACCTCTCCTCCAGTTGTTTGCTCAGGTTTCCCAAATAACACACCTATGCTGTCAAAGTAACAAAACTAAATGAAAACATGAATTACACCTTATTGAGCTGAGAAACATATTCAAGTATACCCACATATTCGTAGATACAATTTTTTCCTCTGAGCTCATGCAAGCAACTCCACTACAAGGAGAGAGCTTCTCCAAGCAGAACAAGTAGGGCTTCCTCTCCATGTACGTTACCTCTTGCTGTATTTTCCACTCTTGCAGCGGTTCTGAAAAGAATGTGGGGTCTGGAGAAGCCGAGGTCCTTCAGCAAGGCCACATCTTTGCTTCTGACAGGCCTGATGTGAATCTTTTCCTCATCTGCAATGACGACTCCTTGCTGAAGGAGATGAAATTCCATCTCTGAGTTATTCCAAAGACATTTGCTATCACTGCAGAACTGTGTGCCATATCCTTCCTGTCTCTCCTTTGTCATGCTCACATTTATTAAATGGATGGTTCAGACACGTTTGGTGCATCAAGCTGCAAACTTACGAAGGCTGTAAAAGCTTTTAAGAATACCTTCGGTGCATACTCACCAGCTGCCCTTCACAGTAAGTGACTCTACACTCAGCCCCGGGAGGTTGCAGTGGATTGCCACCTGCAAAGCAGTTGCCTGAGAACCGCTTCAGGAAGCTGAAGGAAGAGTTCACCACTTGATTGCTCACAAAAGAAGAGGAAAGGAGGGCATGGTCCTCTAGAAATTCAAAGGCATAGAGTTCTCCCCAGGCCTCAATGGAGCAATGCTGAATACGACAGGATGTCAGCCCAATCTGCTCCTCTTTACAAGGGCAAGTTGGCTCGGCAACAACAAACTCAGGTACTGAAAGAAATGAAACAAGACCAGATCAAGGGGACCAGTTAGGAGAAATTATGATAGACAGAAAACAAGTGCAATTATCTCTCTTCCGTAGGGAGAAAAATACCCTCCAAATGACAACTGTGGCCTTTCAGGGTCATCATGTCAACAGTCAAAGAACTTCTATGCTTTCATGTATTCCAAAGTGAGGATAATCTGATTGGGAACAGACAACAGGCCTGAAACTGGCTCCTGATTTACTGGCGCTTTTGCTCTCTCGCTAAGGAGAGCAGTTCATATAACAAAGCCTGAGACAGTTTTCTTCCTCAGATGTTAATTATTACCGAGTGAGAATTATTATAATCCAGACAGAGACACTGGGATGAGCGCTAGGTGAACTCACAAGTAGACAACATCCTTGCGTTAAGGATTTGAGAATTTAAAACTTATCTTTATTCTGAACTACCATCAATCCAGACCCAGAATACCAGTCTGTCCACATACTTACTGCAAATAAATTATCAAGTGCATACAAAGTTATTTTTAGTCTAAAGCTTTCCACTCAGAAGACCTGGATCTGTTAATCTCCTAGAAAAATACCAACACGGAGAATGAGGAGCACAGGAGAAATGTACCAAAAGTTTTATCATCTGTCCTTCAGCAGATTTTGAAGAGTGACCCAGTTCTTCAACCGCTTTCACACTGAATCATGGATTGCCTCCCTGAGTAATGTGACTCAGAAATGCTAAATACTTGTCAGATCAAGGCTTGTTAATAAGTGTTCTTAGCGTTATCAAATGTACAGGATTAGAAATAAACTGACAGATGTGTTCCAAAATCAAGAAGGAAGGAGCCCTGCATACCATCAGACGCTGAGCTGGTTCCAAAATAAGAGAAAACATCTTCCGCATCCAAAGCGCCGAGAAATTTCTGCAAGAAGAAGAATAGCTTTACATTTTTTTCAGAAAAACAAATGGATACAAGACTACCACTTAATTGAACCTAACCTGGAAGGAACGCCAGCAAACAACTCAACAAGTACCGATGCCAAGTTCTCATGGCTTTATTTTGCACTAAGCATGGGCTGCACAACAGCCACCCAGAGGAAACAGCTTTATCTTCTTGATTAGTGAGCTCTGATGGATTTTGGCTTAGAACACGTTGTGTTGTCTCTTTTTTTTTTCCTAGAAATAAAAAAAGTCTTCCTGGAAACTGTGTTTTCTGGAGGTCAAACTCACCTCTTGGAAAGCCGACAGGCAGCAGAACCCCAAGGGGAGCATCACGAGCACCCGGACCGTCAAGCTGACGATCATGCTGGAGAAGCTGCAACCAGCGCTGCGGAGTCAGCGCCGGCCCAGGGGTGATTAAGATGATATTTGGCCCAAGGCATCACGTGGAGCGGAAGGGAAGGGTGCAGGGTTTAAACAAACAGGGGAGCTGATCCTCTGCAGAGAGGGGCAGGCGGGGGGAACGGCCTGCAGCCGGCGGCTTTACAGGAACAGCTGGAGGGAGGGAGGGA
>NW_010160479.1:0-290 GCF_000695765.1 Mesitornis unicolor | reverse complement strand
TTGCCCCAAATCTCGGCCATTTTAACCACCAGCACCATAACCATAAAAGGGGCTGAAGTTTGGGGCCTGAAAGGGGTCAAGGTTTGAGGCCTCAGAGCTCTGATTAGGACCCAAACCTGAAGAAGATGCCCCAAATCTGGACCATTTCAGACCAAATCTGGACCATTTCAGGCCCAATTTTAGGCCTCAGCCCCTTGAACCCCAACCCCAGGCACCACTCATGGGGACAACTGGTTGAACTGGGAGACTCAATGGTGTCCTTCTTCTTCCTCCTCCAGGCTGGCGGGGGG
>NW_010160478.1:0-15387 GCF_000695765.1 Mesitornis unicolor | reverse complement strand
GACCTGATACACGTAGTAGAAGGTGATGGAGTCCTTGTTGCATGTGAAAAGAATCTGTTGGGGCAGACTGTGTGGGTCTCTCCTGCTTTGGGCAGGGGCAAACCCATCCGTGGGGTTGTCTCTGCTCAAGGCCCAGGACATACTTGGTGGGTAATGCAGGAAAATGGTGAAGTTCATTGTGTACCACAAAGAAATTTAGCATTGGCTGAAAGAGTTTGATTTTATGTTATGTAATATACAGTACTGTAGAATAGTGATAAGTTGGTTTTTTTAAGTTTTCTTCTATCCAGATAGAAATGTGGCATCCAAGAGTTCCATGATAAACCCACAATGTGTACACATGGACTCTGATGTTCTCTATACCATCTCCTCCATCCTGATAGACTACCAAGGTGAATGAAGACCTGCAACCTGGGCCCCAGAGATTGCTGAATAGAGACAGTCCTTAGTGAAGTGGACTTGACTGCGGCAGGAAGTGGTATGGAACAAGGGGTGGAATGTTATGGTTTAAGGGTTACCAGCCTGAAAGAGAAGGACAGGTGGTGTCTGTAGGACCCTGGAGAGTCAGAGATCAGTACTGTTCCCTCTCCTTTCCGTCCGCAGTCTATAAAATACCGAGGAGGCCCGAGGTTTTCACGGGCTTCTCCTGGTTTCCTGGGCTGCTTCCTGTCGCATCTTGGGGACGGCTGGGGCTACCTCCACATGCTTGGCAGCATCCATCACCATCTGCTCCCGGCACCACTGCGGTCCCTGGTGACGAGTCTCAGCAGTCACAGCAGCCATGAGACACTGCTCGGACACTTCCACTTGGGACTACTGGGATTGAGTTTTGTATATAGTTAAATATCCTTTGTCCCTTATTAATTCCCTTTTCCCTTCTCCTGTTGTTTTTCATTAAACTTGTTGCAGTCTCAACTTCCAACCTTGTGCGAAGCATCTTTTTTCTCTTTTCCCTTTTTTTTAATCCTCCCCCTGGGAGAGAATCCTGCTCTCTGAGCCTTAAACGGAGACACAGTGTTACTTTTAAGCTGAATATCCCTTCATTGCAAAGAACTGAATGGTATTTCTTAATTAAAACAGACAAGTGATATAAAAAGACCAGTGTAGCTTGCTATGGACAGTTCTCTGTGGATCAATAATTTCTTCACAACCATGCTTCTAATGGGCCACCTCAGAGGAATCTGTGTAACTGTATTACAGTCTAATTAATTGGACGTAGCATCTGTCAAACGTGCCTGATTTAGCTCTAACAACTGCTAGATTACATATCAAGATGCAGGTTGACCAGTTAACAAAATAAAGTCCAAATAGTACTGTACACTGGCAATAGACACAAAGACATGGAGAGAGTTTTAACATCTGATAAAACAGTGTTTTTTATAAAAGTATGAAGTTTTTATTTTTTTGAAGTAAAAAAATCTGAATACTGGCTAAACTTTATGTTATACCATTAGTCTACTGCCTGAAGGGAAGGATGTTTCCTTTTGCATGACTTGCTGAGGGCATACAAACGAGACATGGTGACAGAAAAGTGGGAAGCTAAGTTTGAGTGACTGTTCTGTAAGAATTAAACCAGAAGTGCCAGCCCAAAAGAATAAGCTTACTGTTTTAAATGCCTTTTTATTTTCTATTTTTTCATCAAGAAGAAGGAAATTATGTAGGAAAGTATAAAATAAAAGATAAGTAGGTAGACAGATGAATATTGCAGTAAAATTGTGGGTGAGATTTACTTTTCTCAATACTGTTCTGAGAACTTCTTAGTGTCTCTGTGTTTGTTAGACTGGGGATAATTCTGTATATGTGAATCTTTCTGCATTTGTTTTGTTATCAACCTATGGAAATAGATACATGGGATGGTATCTGGAATAGTAATTCTGAAAGCTTCAGTCCTTTGTGTAACTAGGTTGTAATTATAACATGTCTCTCTAAAAACAGCTTTCTGGCTATAAGATTCTGCCAACAGACCTTAATCCTGACTGTGACTGACCATCTCCAGAGGGGAAATGTCTTTTTTAAAGTATTTAAGAACATCTAAGCATAGGCCTCTCTGCTTGTATTACCACACAAAGATGCCAATTAATGTCATTTGCAGTGTGGATTCTTGTCCATTTGAAATGGGACTAAACCCAGTAAATCATTTCACTCTTGCTATTGAATATCTGTCAGAGGGTAACATTTTCTGTCACTACTGGTCTGGTACAGATGTAAAGAAGTGACCAAGAGATGTAATGCTCTATCTTATTACCAGATATATGGGCCATCCTTCCTATTTAACTTTAATTATTTACTTTTGCATTGCACTTGTTTCTTGTTGTTCAGGAAGAAATCCCATCAGTCTTCAGAAATCCTCATAAAACAGCTGAGCTTTTTATTTTTAAATATAATATTGCACCTGTACATTAGGGACAAGAAAGCTAAGATAAGCATTCTTCTTCCCCATATTAATATAAGGTATCGATTTTCTCTTTTATTCTGTGCTTCATTCTGTTACTTTTTCTTTTTCCCATTCTCAAGATATGAGAAATCTTTCCAAGTGTCAGGATAAAAACCTGGTAACATCTAAGAGGGTGAGACCATTTGACTGGGAGCATTGTAGCTCAGGATTCTGACTTTATTTGAAGGGAGGCTTTGACATCTTGATCTTCTGGTGTAATATACTAGGAAAACAAGAATAAGAATGAGGTAGTGTGTGTGAAAATCTCTGGGACAAGATGGCTAATTCTAGTCACAGTGTCTTCAAATAATGAACTCGTTCCTCACCTATCACCACTGTAGCAAGTCATATTGGGTTTCAGCACTTCAGCATCTCAGGATACATCCTACCCATTTTAAGCATCTGCAAAACTCCTTTTAGTAGTAAAAACTCTACTGAGTATTGATTAAAACTCTAAAAGACAGAGACAGAGGAGGATGGGAGAGAGAAGCAAGGAAGAGAGGGGGGAAGAGGGAACATGTAAGAACCTAATTTGACATAAAGCCAGTGAAATATGCTAGGTTTTTAATTGCATCACATTGATATATTTTGAATTGACTACATTAGAATTGGAGTGGGTTAATCTTAACTCTACATAGTAAATATTTCAGAAATGTTAATCTAAAAGTTCATTTCCTGGAGGTCAGCTCAGGAAAGCCTGTTTTGTACATAGATTTTAGATAGGATAGAGGAGTTCCTTATTCCTTCAGTCACGCATACCTAACTTCTGCCTACATGTATCTTTAGATTAACTGATACACTCATATTTCTAATGGTTTTCACAGTTGTTCCCAGAAGCCATAGGGCCACAGATATGCAACATAGTTCCAAGTCTTTTATTAAGGTTGGTGAGGTTCCTTGTATCATCTTAATTTACATTGATGGGATTTGGAGGATGCACGCATTCGAAAAGTCTTCTGGTTTCTCCAAAGCAAGAATTATGCACTTATCCAGGGCATGTTAAACACAAACATTAAGAGTTTAGGACCACCGTATAATTTTTTTGTAAAATTCTTTTTATACCAACGATATTAACATAAGGAATCAATAATAATAACAACAACAACAACAACAATAATTCTTATTCTTATTCTTATTCTTATTCTTATTCTTATTCTTATTCTTATTCTTATTCTTATTCTTATTCTTACTCATTTATCAAAGCAGATCTTCCTTCTGTCATATGTTTCAGTCTTTCCTTATGATCTATTTCTATTAAATGATTACTATTTTTTGCAAAGTGAAAAAGTACACAAATATGACTAGGCTGTATGATGAAACACTAGTTGTGTCACTATAACCATGAAGCTACATCTTCAACTTCTTTGAAGAAAAACAGACTATAGCAAAAGTGCAAGCAGGTATATTGAAAGAAAAAGCACAGGATAATTTTAGAGATCAGAGAGGTATGAATGTATATCTCAAATGAGTAATTACTAATAAATGCAACTTTGAGGATCAGATAGGGTCCATTTTAGAGCATAATTTAAAAATCTATAAAATTGTTGCACAACCTGTTGCAGACATCTGTGATGGATAGCATAGGTGGAATAATCTCTTGATTGCTTACAAGACAACAAAAAAAACGAAACTAAAGGTAGATATGCCTCTTCAGGCAAAAATTATCAATCTGCTCTTCTGTACTGATACTAAGCTACCACTTTGTTATCATGAAAGGGAAATATACCTCTAGTTCTTGTACTGGTACCCCACCTGTGATACTCATTTGTAATTGTCATATGACTCAATCTATGTTAAACCCTTATGGCAGGTATATCTTCATCACCCTCTTAGGCAGAGCCTCTTTGACAATAGAGCAAAGCAAACCAGGCAAAGCTATTGTTCTGCTTAAATTTTATTTTCATATATACATTGACATGAATATTTCTTTGTTTAATATACATAGAAATACATAGCATTTGTAACAGAAATATAGAACAGAAAAAATCATCAAATATTTTACTGTAGCTTAAGAAATTATTTAAAAATAAGTAATATGCTATATGTGCGTTTTTCAGCCTGTTGCAAGAAAAAACAATGTGACTTTTCTTACCAGTAATCCTTTTCTTATTTGATATTTAGCAGTGTTTCTTCATCGATATATACGGAAAACCAAGAAAGTACAGAGAGTTATTACAACTGGTAAATGGTGACCTGTTAAGCAATGAAAACTTTACAAGTATCTGAGTCCTATCTTATGTTTAGATAGTATAATTAAGATTTACCATCTCAGAAAGAAATTAGGTTGCTGTAAGCACAAGCATAGTGAAATTTTGTTTGTGCTCTCTTTCAAGGCAGTTTAGACAGAAGCATAGAGAAAGTAAACATATATTTTGATTCTGCATGAGATACGTGTGTCAGGATTCTCAGTTAAGATTCCTACTGAATGTTATGAGACCTTTGAATGTCAAAGTATTTCTATGAACTGAAAAAAACCCAACGACCCTCTTTTGACAAGTCCTCCAAATCTGGCTTTCCTACAATTTGACCATCTGTTTGTGCTGGACTTGGATTCCTGTGATACTGGCAATGGTCAGTATTGTCTCAGGTGGTGAATGGAAGAGAAGAAATGATGACATATGGTAGTAGGATGCTTAATCCAGCCAAGCAAAAACAAATTGTACTGCATAAAAGTAATTACAATTTATGCGTTATACACTGAACATACAGAATGGCATTTTAAAGATTGTAGTGGCTTATATTTTTTAAGGACTTTCTAAAAATTACTTGAATGTCTTTTGGCTAAAAACAGATGAAAGTAATTTTTCAACCTGCATTCTGAGTTTGAGGAGTAAGAAAAGTTTTTATACTATCAGTTTAGGCGATGAACTTAGGTCTAATAAAAAATGTAAAAAGTTGCCCTAGTCAACAGAGGTACCTCAAAAAGGACATTTAGAACACATAGATTAATTTACAGGAATTTACTCTTCATAGTCTTAAAAGTAGAGAATTACAAAATTAATGTTAAATATTCTATCTTCTCACAATAAGTGTGTGTATGTGCATCTGCAGTCCAGAAGGCCAACCGTATCCTGGGCTGCATCAAAAGAAATGTGGCCAGCAGATTGAGGAAGGTGATTCTGCCCCTCTACTCTGCTCTGGTGAGACCCCACCTGGAGTGCTGTGCCCAGGTTTGGAGTCCCCAACACAAAAAGGACATTGAAGTCCTGGAGCAGGTCCAGAGGAGGGCCACAAAGATGATCAAAGGGCTGGAGCACCTCTCCTACGAAGACAGGCTAAGAAAGTTGGGGTTGTACAGCCTGGAGAGGAGAAGACACTTGGGGGACGGCTGGAGCACCTCTCCTACGAAGACAGGCTAAGAAAGTTGGGGTTGTACAGCCTGGAGAGGAGAAGACACTTGGGGGACCTTTGTTACAGTTTAAGGGTTACCAGCCTGAAAGGGAAGGACAGATAGTGTCTGTAGGACCCTGGAGGGTCAGAGATCAGTACTGTTCCCTCCCCTTTCCGGCCACAGTTTATTAAAAAAACGAGGTTTTCGCGGACTTTTCCTGGCTTTCCTGGGCTGCTTCCTGTCACATCTCAGGACGGCTGGGCCTAGCTCCATGTGCTCGGCCATGTCCACCATCATCTGCTCCCCGGCACCACTGCGGTCCCTGGTGACAAGTCACAGCAGTTGCAGCGGCCACGAGGCACTGCTCGGACACTTCCACTCAGGACTACTGGGATCGGGTTTTGTATATAGTTAAATATCCTTTGTCCCTTATTAATTCCCTTTTCCTTTCCCCTGTTGTTTTCATTAAACTTGTTACAGTCTTAACTTCCAACCTTGTGCGAAGCATTTTTTTTTTTTTTTAGTCTCTCTCTATTCTTTTTTCTTAATCCTCCTCCTGGGAGGGGTAGGGGCAATAGAGAGAAAATCCTGCTCCCTCTCTCTCTGACCCTTAAACAGAGATAACCTTATAGCACACTTCCAATACCTGAAAGGTGCCTATAAGAAATCTGAGGAAGAGCTGTTCACTAGGGAATGTAGCAATAGGATGAGGGGTAATGGTTTTAAACTAGAAAAGGGTAGATTTAGGTTGGATATTAAGAAAAAGTTCTTCAATATGATGGTGGTAAATCACTGGAACAGGTTGCCCTAAGAGGTGTTGGAGGCCCCATAGTTGGAGATATTAAAAATCAGGCTTGATGGGGCTCTGAGCAACCTGATGTAGTAACATTGACCCTGCTTACTGCAGAGGCTTTAAACTAGATGATCTTTAAAGGTCCCTTCCAACCCAATACAGTCTATGATTCTATGATTCTAAGAAGATACAGTTGTGTTTAAATCTATATTTTTTGGTTATCCCCTGGTTTTGGGAACAGGATATGAAAATAGGCTTTTCAAACAACTAAAATGGGCAGCTAGTGTTGTAAAATCACAGAGAAACATTTTTGCTTCCTATGTCCTGTAAAACTGACAAGTTCTGCATAGCAATGCTGATCAAGAACACCTCTTTGTGGTGCAACACTGTGCTTTGTTCTACTCAAGATAAATGGTCTTTCTTTGTATGAAATTTTCATTCTGATATTCCATCAGTCAAAACAAACCCTATCAAAAGACTGATATGGACATTTATTTTTGTATATTCTACAATATAAATAATGTGTAGAGAAGTCACACACCTTGTCAGGCACAAAAGAAAAAATCATGCACACAGAAACACAAAACCAAAGTGCTCCCACTTTCTGCCCCTCCAGTCCCCCATTAAACCCATGGAAAAAAAAATCTGTCAAAGTTACAGTCTCTTTTCCATAGCCAATCTGTGAAAAAGATTAACCTTTTTAATATATTTTGTATAGTGTTCCACATATAGGTTTTCTGAAGAAGTGACCCTATGTATACAACAGGTTGCAATACCTATGACATTTCAAGGGTTGGGTTTAGAACTCAGTACAATAAAGTGGAGTGACATTTAATTACTGATGTGAAGCCATTCAATTCAGCTAATTATGATCCCTGGAGTTTAGTCATCATAAGTAATTAACTTTTACTTTCATAAAAGCTTAATGTGCTGCAAAAGCAGCAATGGCTGTCAATGTTACACTTCAGGATTACTGACAGAATTCAAAATGAATTCTAAAAGACAGTTTTTCTCACTAAGTGTTAATATAGCCATCTGCTCTTAAACAATGTAAATTTGTTTTAATAGGAGCATAGATATCATTATCTATTATTTTTTGGTTTTCAATTTCATGGTCACAGTAACCACAGTATAAGCAAGTCAGAAAATAATTCAGCCCTGGACAAGCAATCATAATTATTCAAATAAAACTAGTAAAAAAGACTGATGAGCAATATTTGAAAGGCCAGCTGGGTTTTCTTTTGTTTTCTTTTGTGGATTTTTTTTAAAGAACATCTTTCAAATAATTGCAATTACCAAAACTTATTTTGATGTGTTTCTAGAGCATCTCAGTAGTAACTAGGAAATATAAAGGCCCATATAGAACTATTTACCAAACGTAATGATTTTATAGAAAGCAGGTTCACTGCCTCATGTATGTTTAGTCAGCTTTTACTGATCTTTGTTACAGAAAAGGGAAAATAGATCAAAGCTCTGAAGTCAGAGGACTGTTATATCCAGTTACACCAAAATCTTGAGTTATGCTTAGCAAGCCAATTACAATAGTCTGTATCATAGAATACAATCAAGTGCAGGGATATATCAATTATCTCTGAGTTAATGGGTGAGGGTCCTAAAGCACTGTCACAGTTTGGTGAAATTTTCCAGTTAGGTTAAAATAATCCTTTTCTCAACATAGTTAGATTATCTGTTAACAGCATGCTATCAAAAATACATGGAATAGGTATACTCAGTATAACCCTGGAGAACTCAAAACACATACATGTATTCTTTATTTACAACATTTTTTAGGGTTACTGCTGAACAAGAAACTGATTTTAACAATGTTGATGGTACTGCCAGAGTTCAATATCAGGCAGATGAGGCAACAGGCATTTGGCCACCAGGCAGGCACTTAAACCAGCTCAGCCCAGCTCCATCCAAGGTGAGCCCAGGCCAGCCTTGAGACTGCACTCTCAGGTCAGTAGTACAGACCCTTATTCAAAAATGAGCTACAGTGTACTAGCCGCATTGCCTCCCTATGTAAGGAATTGTAGGGTAACAAAAAAGACTAGTCCTATCTAAAGAAAATAAACATATAAAAAAAGATGGTAATAAAAATAATATACTTCTATGAACCTTTAAAAAGACATAGAAAACCATTTATGAATGTGAGAGAACATAAATTAGGCCAAAGACTAGGAGGAGTTGCCAATGGCAGCAATATGATGGAAATGACAAAAGTTGAAAAGTTTCTGAAACACTCTGACACTCTTTAAGTAGTCTAGCCACAGTACAGAAAATCAGGATAATTTAAGAAACCACAAAATAACAGACTGAAGTTGCCTCACATAGTGAGGCTTTACCAAGGGCAAATCATGTCTCACCAATTTGGTGACCTTTTATGATGGAGTTACAGCTTTGGTGGATAAGGGAAGAGCAACAAATGTCATCTACCTGGACTTGTGCAAAGCGTTCAACACTGTCCCGCATGACATACTGGTCACAGAACTGGAGAAACATGGATTTGACGGAAGGGCCACTTGCTAGATAAGGAATTGTCTGGATGGTCGCACTCACAGAGTTGCGGTCATCAGCTCAATGTCCAAATGAAGACCAGTGACGAGTGGTTTCCCCAGGGATCGATATTGGGACCAGTACTGTTCAGCATCTTTGTGAGCAACATAGACAGTGGAATCGAGTGGACCCTCAGCAAGTCTGTGGATGACACCAGGCTGTGTGATGCAGTTGACATGCTGGAATACAGGGATGCTATCCAGAGGGACCTGGACAGGCTGAAGAGGTGGGCCCATGCCAAACTCATGAAGTTCAACAAGGCCAAGTGCAAGGTTCTGCACCTGGGTAGGGACGATCCCAAGCATGAATACAGGCTGGGTGGAGAATGGCTTGAGAGCAGTCCCAAGGACTTAGGGATGTCAGTCAATGAAAAACTCAACATGAGCCAGCAATGTGCACTTGCAGCCCAGAAGGCCAATCGCATCCTGGGCTGCATCAGAAGATATGTGGCCAGCAGGTTGAGGGATGTGATTCTGCCCCTCTATTCTGCTCTTGTAAGACCCCATCTGGAGTACTGTGTCCAGGTCTGGGGCCCCCAATATATGAAGGACATGGAGCTGTTGGAACAGGTCCAGAGGAGGGCCACGAAGATGATCAGAGGGCTGGAGCACCTCTCCTGTGAGGACCTGCTGAGACAGTTGGGGCTGTTCAGCCTGGAAAAGAGAAGGCTCCAAGGAGAACTTATTGCAGTCTTCCAGTATCAGAAGGAGTCCTACAAGAAATCTGGGGAGGGACTTTTTAGAAGGGCAGGTAGCGATAGAAAGAAGGGGAATGGTTTTAAATGAAAGAAGGTAGATTTATACTAGATGTTAGGATGGCCAGGATGTTAACTGGAACAGGTTGCCTAGGGAAGTTGTGGATGCTCCATCCTTGGAAGTGTTCAAGGCCAGGTTGGACAGGGCTTTGGGCAACCTGGTCTAGTGGAAGGTGTCTCTGCCCATGGGAGGGGGATTGGACTGGATGATCTTTAAGGTCTCTTCCAACCTAAACCATTGTATGATTCTATGATTCTATGATTAGGTCTCATATACCTGAAAAAATGTTTCTTGCATATTTAGACTGTTGAAGATTTATGTTACAGATGAACTAAAATTCTATTGAGAACAAACTGAAATTCTGTTTTGCGATGTTTTTTTCTTTCATTGCAGAATCTCATTCATGTCTAAATTCCTATTTGTAGATGCAATGGAGGAATTTAACTGAAAATTGGACAAGGTCTCCCCACTACCTCATAGAATTTCTTTTAAAATTTAAGGACTTGCATATTTCCCACAGTAGGATTCCTTTCTCTGTTAATCTGATAACATTTTACTGCTTATACATGAATTTATTTAAAGCATTATTGCATTATTTTAAATTTATTTTTATAGTCTTTATGTAAGTATTTCAATAGAATCACTTAAAACTCACTTCGGTAAGCTATTTTTGTATTGTCACAGCAAATCTTCTAAACTCTTTCTAGAAGGCAGAACATGTCCATCAGTTAGTTGGCTTCAACCTTAGACCGCAGAACTTCCAAATTCAACATTAAGAATACCATTTTATTTTGAACATAATTAAATATTGGAACAAACATCCAATATCCTCCATGTCTCTATAGTGATTTTGCATGTCTGGATTACTATAGAGAAGTACAGTTGTCTTTTATAAAATGACCTCCTTCAGCCAAGTTACATTGTTTTTTTAATGTTAAACTCTAAGATACCCTTTAACTCTAAGATTACCCTTTAATGTTGCTTTCTGTTCTATCAGTCATTACAGTAATAAAAAAAATTCTGAACTGTATTTATTTTCTATATTGTACAATATCTATCTGTTAAAGGAGTTCCCGTATGATATTTATTATCCTTAATGGCTTAGACCTTCCACCAATAATATATAACCTTAGACTCTTTCTAACTTTTCCATGAGTGCTATGATTTCTGTAGTCTTCTTTATGATTGCAGAGTTTTATTTTTTGTGTATATTCTAATATTTACCAAATGTCACTTCCTTTTTTTAAATTCAGGATTATATCTTGGACAATTAACAAGACTATGCTTTCAAAAGAGGAAAAATATAAGGCAAAGTTTATTTTGGGGTAATTTTCTTAACTCCTTCTATTTAAAATGCAAATATTTTATCTCCCTACCTGCCTAGGCTAGAACTGATCAAAATCTGAGGTCGCACTTTATTGAACAAATCTCCATTAATTACCTGCAGTAGACCACTTGCATCAGCAGTTGACAACAGTCTAAAGAGCTAAGTGTTATATAAAGGTCCCATGCAAATGCAAAGGAGAAAAGTTGGGGCTAATTTGTTATCTTTGCTAATTAAAGTGATTGGTTTTCCTTTGTCTCAAATAAAACCAATATCTTAATTTAAATATAGTTTAACTAAAATCTGGGATTAGCAAGAATAGTCTCTATCAGTTTCCACAATAGTATTTTAAATTAAACTTGATGGAAGAACTGTATAGAACTCTTTTATCTAATAAAACCTGTTAGACAGAGAGTTGAAGTGTGTAAATGAATATTAACAGTAGTACACAAATGACAGTACTTGAACAGTGACAGTATTATGCAAATTTTATTTTTTTAAAAATGTATTTTTTATTTGTTAAGTACCATGTTGAAATTAAGTCATACCTGGGCATTTGTATTGAGTCTGGATGGGATAGAGTTAACTTTCCACATAGAAGCCCTCCTAGCATTGTGTTTTGTATTTGTAGAGAGAATACTGTTATGGTTTTAGGGGTTAACAGCCTGAAAAGGAAGGACAGGTGGTAGCAGTAAGACTCTGAGGGGTCACAGGGTGGTATTGGTCCCTCTCCTTTCCTGCCACAGTCTGAAAAAACCCAAGGAAGCCAGAAGTTTCAGGGGCATTTAATTCCTTCCTGGGCTGCCTCCTGTGGCATCTGGGGATGGCTGGGCCTATGACCACATTCTTGGTAACATCTGCCACCATCTGCTCTCCAGCTTCACTGCAGTCCCTGATGGTGAATCACAGTGGCCACAAGGCACTTCTCAGAAAATTCTACTTAGGATTACTGGGATCGGGTTTTCTATATAGTCAAATATCCTTTGTCCCTTATTAATTCCCTTTTCCTTTCCCCTATTGTTTTCATTAAACTTGTTATAATCTTAACTTCCAACATTGTGTGAAACACCTCTTCTCCATTCCTTCCTATCCTCCCCTGGAAGAGTGGGGGACAATAGAGAGAAAAGTGCTGCTCCCTGTTTCACAGAATCATAGAATCATAGAATCATAAAATGTATTATGTTGGAAGGGACCTTTAAATATCATCTAGTTTAAAGCCTCTGCAGTAAGCAGGGTCCATGTTACTCAATCAGGTTGCTCAGAGGCCCATCAAGCCTGATTTTTAATATCTCCAACTATGGGGCCTCCAACACCTCTTTGGGCAACCTGTTACAGTGATCTACCACCATCATAATGAAGAACTTTTTCTTAATATCCAACCTAAATCTACCCTTTTCTAGTTTAAAACCATTACCCCTCATCCTATTGTTACATGTCTTAATGAACAGCTCTTCTCAGATTTCTTATAGGCATCTTTCAGGTTTGGAAGTTTGCTATAAGGTCCCTCCAGAGTCTTCTCTCCAGGCTGTACAAGCCCAATTCTCTCAGCCTGTCTTCACAGGAGGGGTGCTCCAGCCCTTTGATCATCTTTGTGGCCCTCCTCTGGACCTGCTCCAGGACTTCAATGTCCTTTTTGTGTTGGGGACTCCAAAGCTGGGCACAGTACTCCAAGTGAAGTCTTACCTGAGCAGAGTAGAGGGGCAGAATCACTTCCCTCAATCTGCTGGCCACATTTCTTTTGATGCAGCCCAGGATACGGTTGGCCATCTGAGCTACAAGTGTGCATTGGTAGCTCATCTCCAGCTTCTCATCTACTAGTGTCGTGGTTTAAGCTAAATAGAACTAATTTTCTATTTATTAATTTTACTTTTCAGCTCAGTCTCTCTCGAGTGGCTGTACTTGATGAAACTAACAACATGTTTTTCCAAACAGTGTGTACTTCTACAAATGATAATGACAAGGTCACTGTCTCACCATGGGTGCCGTATCTGCACCTACAGAGAGGAACAGACACAATACTGACCAACTAGGTATTCCATCCCACATACATCATACTCTGTATAAAGCTGAGAGATCACGAAGGTCTCGACCCTTCCTTCTGTCTCGGCCTCTTCTCTGCTCTCTGCTCTTCTTCTACTGCAATGGCCGAAGTTCGAGCAGAACCATGGTAGTTCGTCTGCCTCCAATCCCGATTCGTGTGTTCCTGCATCCTGATCCCACCTGCTGCTGGGTCCAGTCTGGGACTTTTTTTCTAGTGCCCTGCTCTGCAGAGCCTCTGGTGACATAATCGTCATTCGAGTAGGGTGGGTGGAGGATTTTATATTGGTTTTAATATATACTTGTACATATTTGTATATATTCCATTATTTTATATTTTTATCCAGTAGTATTAGTATTATTGTTTCATTAAATCTGTTAGTTTATTTTCCAACCCATAAAGTCTTTCTTCCTTATTCTCTCTTCTCTTCCCTTCTGGGGAGGGGAGAAGTGTTAATAGAGAGCATCTGTCCAGGATTTCGTGGCCAGCCCAGCCCTAAACTACAACAACTATTACCTCCAAGTTCTTTTCCTCAGGGCTGCTTTCCAGCACATCATCTCCTACCCTGTACTGGTAATGAGGTTTCATTTGAGTTTGCACTGAGGCCTAAATGGAGACAAACACTGTTGATAACACACCAGTGTTTTGGATACATCAAGCCTGACTCTTCAACATCCTTCACCAGGCAGAGAGCCATGGCCTCTCTCAGCCATGCACCCACCAAGGCAGATGCAGCTTGCCAGACAGAGCAATGGTGGGAGCCCCCTGCCACTCAGGTGTCGAGCTGCAGGGTGTGCCCTGCTCTTACGCCGATGTCAGATGGTAGCAATGAGCAGGCCTGTGGGAGATGTGCCCAAGTAGAGGAGCTCCTCCGCATAGTGGTGGAGCTCAGGGAGGAGGTAAGTATGCTGAGAACGATTAGGGAGTGTGAGGAGGAGACTGACCATTGAAGTCGGTCCCTCCTTTCCCTAAGGCAGACCCAACAGGCAGAAAAACCTCATGAGAGCGAGGTACAAGCCTCCCTAGTCTCTCTACACCAGGCTGACCTTGGCAAATGGGAGGACTTAGAGAACAGGGATCAACAGGAATGGAAACTTGTCTCTTCCCGGGCAGCTTCCCAGACAGAGCAATGGGGGGAGCACACTGCCACTCAGGTGTCGAGCTGCAGGGTGTGCCCTGCTCTTACGCCGATGTCAGATGGTAGCAATGAGCAGGCCTGTGGGAGATGTGCCCAAGTAGAGGAGCTCCTCCGCATAGTGGTGGAGCTCAGGGAGGAGGTAAGTATGCTGAGAACGATTAGGGAGTGTGAGGAGGAGACTGACCATTGAAGTCGGTCCCTCCTTTCCCTAAGGCAGACCCAACAGGCAGAAAAACCTCATGAGAGCGAGGTACAAGCCTCCCTAGTCTCTCTACACCAGGCTGACCTTGGCAAATGGGAGGACTTAGAGAACAGGGATGGGACCAACAGGAATGGAAACTTGTCTCTTCCCGGTGCAAGAGGCACGGCAGGCGTGCTCTCCCCCCGGTAACTGCTTCACCTTCCCAGGTGCCCTTGCAAAACAGGTATGATGTTCTGCAGGGGGAACCACACAAACACCAGGAAGGCAACTCACCTAGCTTGGAGGGACAGCCACGGTTAAATCAGAGGAAGCCACGCATAAAAACATCCTCCAGTAAGAAAGACAGGCAGGTCCTTGTCATAGGGGACTCACTGCTGAAGGGAGTGGAAGGTCCTATTTGTAGACGAGATCCACCCCTCAGGGAAGTCTGCTGCCTCCCAGCAGCCAGGGTCAAGGACATACAGGAAAAACTCCCTACCCTAGTTAAACCCTCTGACTACTACCCGTTGATGGTCTTCCAGCTGGGCAGTGAAGAGATTACAGCAAGTAGTTTGAGAGCAATGAAGAGAGATTTCAAGGGCTTGGGACAACTGGTTAAGGGATCTGGAGCACAAGTAGTGTTCTCCTCTATCCCACCAGTTGCAGGGAGATCTGAGGCGTTAAACAGAAAGAGCCAAAATATAAATGCCTGGCTCAGACACTGGTGCCACAGGTAGGACTTTGGGTTTTTTAATCATGGATCAGTTTACAATTCACCAGCTGAGGTAAGTAAAGATGGGGCATGACTATCTCAAAAGGGGAAAAGGTTTCTGGGAC
>NW_010160477.1:0-5718 GCF_000695765.1 Mesitornis unicolor | reverse complement strand
CTGTTTGAGCCTAAATCATTTATCACAAATCCCAGCAAAACCAGGACATTGCCACAGCTAAACTCACAATGCTACAAAGTAATTTGATTTTTTCAGTAATATGTCATGAACACTGCGCCTACTGCAAATTAGTGAGTCTCTGAATAGCATTGTGAATTATTAATTTCAGTTTATGCTAATGCAGTGAGGTCTCCTGATTATATTGATATTTCACAACAGCTGCTAAAACTATAGAATACACATACATGCTGCTAGACTTTTTATTCATCTTTCCTTGGATTTTTCTAATTTATCATTTGGGCTGCAGTCCTGCAGGTGGTTATGGATAGGACTGCTAATTATCTGTGACTTCCCACTGCAGGCTTGACTCCCAACACTGAGAAGTAATGGATCATTGTTGAGACAATTATGTACATCAAACAGCAACAATCTTAGACCAGCAGATCAAAAGGATTTCATTGAAAACAAATGGCATTTACAGAGAATGATAGCATCATAACCAATAACTTTTTTTTCTAAGTATAATTTATTTCAGTACATCAGTCTGAGGCTGTGACTTCATTCACATAAAATATATCACAGCAGATGTCATTGGCTTTTTCTGCGTGTACAAAAAAGTAAAAATCTGTCATTTACCTTTTCGAGACAGAAGTGAAAAATATGAAACAGCCAGTATATGATAATGACTGAAAGATCCTGGGTAAAGAATTGCAACAGACACCGGAGCAATGTGAAGAGTACCAGCAGTGATGGCAGCTTGCTGCAGGGGACACACTACAGATAAGAGGTGAACGAGGAGACGCTTGACTGAATAGGGGGCATTTCCCAAGCAACTGAGCCCAGGCCCATTAATTGGACAAGATAGCAAGGGGCAGAGCCTGCATCCAGCAGCACAGGAGATTTAAACAGGCTAAAACAATCAACCCAGCCGATTGCAATGGACAAGCATATATATTTCCCAGCAGGCAGATGCATGCCACCATGGTGACCACCTGGTAAAAACCAGTACAGTCATACAGACAGAGCTTTTAAAGCATGTGACCACTCAGGTTTCTGGCTGTAAGATGTGCACAGGGGTATTCCTGAGGATAGAGGGTGCTAGCAAGCAAGCCTGTGGGAGATGTGACCAGATAGATGAACTGCTCTGCTTGGTGGCCGAGCTGCAGGAGGAGGTGGGGAGACTGAGGAGTATTCAAGAGTCTTAGAAGGAGATTGATCAACAGAGCTATGCTCTGCCATCTCAGATGCATGCAAGCTAACTCAGCATAGCCACTGAGTACGTATTGCTACATGATCTGTTTTGTGCCAGGAGGAAGGCAGCATTACAAGGGATAAGGAGGGGTGAAAGAAGGATACAGCATGGAGCTGTTAGAGAAACCCCTCTTTACCCTCTAAGATACCCTTACAGAACAGGTATGAGGCACTGGATATGGTAGCTGAAGCGCATAATAAGATAAAAGAGGAGGAACCAAGATCAGAGAAAACAACCCCTTGCAAGGAAAACATTGGACCAATACTTGTTGAAGACTAATAGGGATGAGGAAAAAGTGGAGGCATTCAATGATTTTCTTGCCTCGGTCTTTAATAATACTCATAGACCTTGGGTTGCCCAGTCCTCTGAGTTGGAGGATCACGAGTGTGGGAGCAATGAATTTCCATTTGTGGACACTGAAATTGTAAGGGACTAGCTGTATTAGCTGAATGTTCATAAGTCCATTGGGCATATGGGTGTCATCTCAGAGTACTGAAGGAGCTAGCAGATGTCATGGCAGGACCCCTCTCAATCTTCTACCAAAGGTCTTGGGAGTCTGAGGAGATCCCTGCTGACTGGAAGCTATCCAATGTTATTCCAATCTACAGGAAGGGAGTGAGGGAAGACCCAAGGAACTACAGACCTTTTAGTCTAGCCTCAGTACCTGGAAAAATTATGGGGAAATTCATACTGGGTGCTATTGAAAGACATTTAAAGAACAGTGCAATTATCAGGCACAGTCAACAAAACACGGTTTCCTCTCTAACTATTCTGATATTGTTCTATGATAAGGTTACCCATCCAGAGGATGAAGGGAAAGCAGTGGATGTAGTTTTTCTGGATTCTTTCTGGACCAGTCACCAGTGGGGTTCCTCAGGGTTCAATTCTAGGGCCAGTGCTGTTCAATATATGCTGAGGGGAGACCTTATCACTCTTTACAAATACCTGAAAGGAGGTTGTAGAGAGGTGGGTGATGGTCTCTTCTTCCATGTACCTAGTGATAGGATAAGAGGAAATGGCCTCAAGTTGCACCAGGGGAGGTTTAGACTGGATATTAGGAAAAATTTCTTTACTGAAAGAGTGGTCAAGCATTGGAACAAGCTGCCCAGGAAAGTGGTGGAGTTACCATCCCTGGAGGTGTTCAAAAAAACATGTAGATGTGGCACTTCGGGACATGGTTTCGTGGGCATGGAAGTGTTGGGTTCATGGTTGGACTTGTTGATATTGGAGGTCTTTTCCAACCTTAATGATTCTATGTTTACAAAAAAAGCATTGGGCAATCATCAGTGGCATGAAATTTAACAAGAACCTCCCTTCATGGAGACTAACCAAAATTATTTGGATTGGGATTGACCCAAATTAAAAAAATAATATATCAGGCTCTTCCCTCAGTCAGCACTGATACGAACCTAACTTCTGACCATTACAACCCCTCATTCCATTTCAATGATTGCCATTCTATTTAAGAATGTACAGCTATGAAAACAATTGGACTTCTACATGGCAGCTTCAAGCTCGTATGGCTCTTAGTTTTGGAACCACTTAATTTTGCACATGTAAATTGTCTCCTTGAGGTTGTCACATACACCTGTTTCTCATCTCTCATGCTACTTCCTCTGAACCTGCTAAATGCATTATTGCACTATAATTGTAAAAGAAATCTTCCTGGTTGAAATAACAAGAAGTGTCATGAGAGTTCTCTGGGGTACTATCTTGATGATAACCACTGTCCAGAGATCTGGGGAGGACTAAACTCACTCTGTGTGAAGAATACATAGATGTAATAAAAAAATACTATATCTTCCTGGAATAAATAATCAAAGGCAGTCATTCAGCTTTTCCACTCCACTTTGCTTTTCACTGCACTCAGCACAGCTATTAAATAACTATCATCTTTATTAAAGATTATTCTTCTGTGTAGTAGCTGGAATTATTAATCACATCATAACACAAGAATATGCAAGTGTTTTCTAGCATGTTTTGCGGACCAAATCTTTTCCCTTATGCCCCCCTGCACCAGCCTCACCAAATACTCATTCTTATTTCTTAAAAAAGATTTCTGTAAACTTTGCAACTCAGATAACAGGCAGTAAATAATTCAGCACATTGCACTGGCTTATGACAGACAAAGTCATTGGTGTGATCCACGCAGACTTCCATCATCCTAACTGAGATTTTTAAGATCTGGGGAATTTAGAGTGAGATTCTTGGTTTATGTGGGTCAGTTTAGTTCTGTTAATATCAGGTAGCTGTTTTATAGTGACTGGTAATCTGGCCCTTTGTGTAATTTCTTTAAGGCTCTGGACAGAAACACTTTCTGTGGATAACTAAAAACCCTGAATGCCCAGTTTGCATTTGTTCTCACACTTGAGGCTTGAAAGTATCCTGAAATAAAAACCTCAAAATATAAAATTATGTTGTTTCTTGTTCATGTTAATCAAAGCCATGTTCAAATCCTTATTCAAGGGCAAAAGCTCATATAGTAAGAGATTTCAGTTGATGAGTCCAGTTGTCTGGACACAGAGAATACCTAATATCTATCTATTACACCACAGCTAACTTTCAGGGCCAAGATAAAAATATGACTCAGCACTATGAATTGAGGATATAAATTGGAGGATGCAGGTGGGAGCATTTCACTGCAATCATTCTTCTCTTTGATTCACTGAAAAATGTTCACAGTGGTACTGACCTCCTTTTGCTATTGACATACTTGAAAAAGCCCTTCTTGTCAGATAGAACACTGGCCAGTTTCAACTCTAGTTGAGCTTTGGCCTTTTGTGCCTTCTCCCTGCATACACAATTTCTTTTTCCTCTTCAGCTCCATGAGGAGTTCCCTGTTCAGCCTATCTAGTCTTGCACCCTAGTTGCTTGACTTTATGACACAATGGGATTGCCTGCTCCTGTATTGCTAAAATGTGGTTCTTAAGAAATGACCAGCACTCATGGACCCCTAAGCCCTCAGAAGCAGATTCCCAGGGGACACTGTTAAGTAGCTCCCTGACTAGCTTAAAGTTTGCTCTCCTAAATTTCAGGGTAGGAACTCTGCTGATCTTTTTTCTCATTACACTGAGAATTTTAAACTCAACAATTTAATGATCATTGTGGCCAATACAGCCACCTACCATCACATCCCCCATGAGTCCTTCTCTATTCACAAATAATAAGTCTATGAAGGCATCTATACTGGGTTTTCTGTGAGAGATTTTGGGTTGTTTTTTAGTAGTGGCAGAGGGCTATGGAGATAGCTACTAGAAAGCTCCCCCAGATCCAATGTTGGACCCACCTCTGATCAAAGCCAATTCACCCCTGCAAATTAATGTATTTAAGAGAGATACAATGCACAGCCCGCTCTCTCCCTCTCTTGTCCTGACCCAGACCAGCGCTTCCCTGGCCCTGGTCCTGCCTGCCCAGGCTGGGCCGGCCCAGCCCCAACTTAAGGTCAAGCCCCGCTGCAGCTCCAGCCCAAAAAAAAGAGAGAGCCGGGAACACTTCAGAACCATCAGAAGGGACCTGCAGCACAGAAAAGAGAGGGACATGAGGAGAACAACTGTGCAGTCACCAAGGTCAGTGAAGGAAGAAAGGAGAGGAGGAAGGAGAAGGTGTACGGAACCGAGGTTCCCCATGCAGCCCATGAAGGTTCAGCGGTGGGGCAGAGCCACATGAGAAGGTGGCTGCCCTGAAGAGGCTGTGACTCTGGGCAGTGTGTGCTGGAACAGTTTGTGCGTGAGGGAACTGCAGCTGTGGGCAGACTCACATTTGGACTTCTGTGGAGGACTTTTCTCCTGTGGGAATGGTGCCGTGTGGAAGCAGAGGGAGGCTGGGAGGAGTCCTCCCTAACTCTGAAGAGGAAGGAGCAGCAGAGACCCCATGGGATGAACTGACTGCAACTCCCGTTCCCATCCCCCTGCGCCACTGGGCAAGGAGGGGGAGGAGAGGAGCCTGGGAAGAAGGGAGGGGTGGGGGAAGGTGTTCTACTCTGATGCTTTTGGTAACAAATTAAAATTGTTTTGTTTTGTTTTTCTCCCTATGATGAGTCTGTCTTTTGCTCGTGACTATAAGTGGTGAGCAAAAAACCCTCCCAGTCCTTATTTTGTCTAGCCTCCTTTTGTGGGCATCGTGGTGCTTAGTTTTCCACTGGGTTTAAACCACGACAGTATCTTTCCTAGTTGGCTCACTGAGTACCTGTGACAAGAAGTTATCTTCTGCAAACTTCAAGAATTTCCCAGACTTGATTGTCACAGCAGTATGGTATTCCCAGTTGATGCCTGGGAAGTTGAAATCTCCGGACAAGGAGATAATAAGGACAAGATGACTGATCCCACTCCAGTCGTGGGACTCATTCCACCAAGTCTCCCTAATACCAGTGATGTCATACCTCTGGGAACTGAACAACACTTCCAGTTCATCCTGTTTGCTTCTGATACTGCATGCGTTGGTGTACAAGCATCTCAGATGTGCTCCTG
>NW_010160476.1:21402-34090 GCF_000695765.1 Mesitornis unicolor | reverse complement strand
GCTTCCCCCCCGTACCCCCCCGCGGCTGTGAGTCAGGCTGTGCTCCGGGGAGGCGGCCGTGCCTCCTCCTCCCTCTCTCTCGGTCGAGGGGGGAGCCGAGCGGTGCTTGGCTGGGACAGCAACCCTGAGTTGGGCGGGAGCACCTGTGTGTGGCGGCGGCGTCCACTGCTCCGCCGGGTCCCGGGGAAAGGGCCGGGGGGGCGTTCCGTGCGGCCCTTTTTTGGCCGCGATCTGTGGCCCCGGGCTCTTCTCCGGGGCCGGGCGGGGATAGTGAGTGGAAGCGCAGCCATGTTGACGGGATTCCCGGCACCTGCCGCCGGCCCGGCTCTGTGAGCTCTGGTCCCGACCCCTTCAGGAGCTTCTCCTTTTAGAAGGAGTTGCTGGTAAACAGTGTGTGACACCTTTAATGTTAAGGTCTTTGCGCAACTTTCCTGCGTGAAAAAAATCCACAACCACCAAAGCCCAAGCAAAAAGACCCCAGAAACCTGCTTTAATTATGCCTCTAGGATTAGTGGTTTGGGTTTTCTTTCCTGCTTTATCAAGTGCTAAGTTGCTGTCTCTGTCCTCAAGCCCAGTGCATAGCTGGTATTTCTTGATTGTGATTAAACAGGATCAACCTGTTGAAAAGGATGAGGCTTCAAACTGCAGTGGAAATAGGGTTCTGCTGTTTACAATTGTGTAACCTTAAGAGCTAAGGCAAAGCTGAGGCTCGCTACTTCTTGTGGAGTCCTGAACTACACCAAGAAAAGACAGCATCTCCTTTTCTGAAGAGAAAGACAGGTCTTGCTGTAGCAGGCAGAGGAGCCAGGTAAAGGATTTCTCCAGAGCTGAGGTAGGAAAGATTCTAGCAAAACAGAAATTGGAGGTATGGTTTACATGTTTTTCTTCTGTTATCTGATTTGTCGGTAATTAGTCAAGGCACATCCATATCTGATGGTTCGTCTGGCTGCTTCTTAACGTGGCTGGCTTCATTCTTGATAGTGTTTTTATCTTGTTCAACTCTTGGTCCTTGATTGGAGAGATAAGGGGGGGAGGGGGGAAAGGTGAAGGCACAAGTGCCATTCCTGGTCTAGTAGGAAAAAGAAAACATCACAGTGATGGTTTGGCACACTAGCCGTATTGCTAGGCAAGCTTTTTAGCAGGAGTTGTGAGGAAAATGATCATTGATAATGCTAATTGAAAATGGTCTTATATTCAAGTCCACCTCAAGTGTCCCTGTTAATGATCTCATAAGTATGTTGACTTTTAAGTCTTCTCTTACAAATATCCCACTAGAAGCAAGGTCTGGTGCTTGCCCAGGGCATTCGAATATCTGACTTCTAGGAATAAGGGTAAAGGTTAGTCAGCTTTCTTTTCTCTTTTGGTCACAGGAAGCTTCAGTTTTTGTTGTTATAACTAATGAGAAGGCTTTTTTTGTCATGGGTAGCAGTGGCTGATGGTTGCTTCCTCTGATGGCATCAGTATTGCATTTTGTAGAAATATGTGGGCTTTTACTTGCCGGTGGGATGAGTGTTACATCAGCTACATTCTCTCTCTTGTTGGTAAAACTGGTTATCACTTCCTCTGGGCTTGTCCTGCTCTTTGCCTGATCTCCCTGCTATGACGGCTCAGGCTTAAGAGTGGCTGCATTATGGCCACATTCAGTGTAGTGCTGTTATCAGACCTTCTTCCCCCCACGTTAGTGTGAATGCTTAGGGGAGACTGTAAAACTCATATCTCCCCAGTAAACTGTTTTAGGGACTATGCTGGAGACTCGCTTCTGGTCTCTGGCAGTCTGTGCAAATGGAGCGATGTTGCTCTGGAGCTGTGTGCGTGAACTTCATTTATCGGCAGCCTGCTGGCCATACAGGGTGAGTTTTGAGTATCTCTACTTCCACCAGCATTCTGACTCCTCTGAGGGCTTTTGTCAGGCTTCTCACCCTCTTCCTAATCTGTTTGAAATAGGCCAACAAATTTGATAGCTGTTTTGCAGGGAAGGGTAAGGATGATAGTGGCCGGGGGAGGATGGGGGGGGGTCAGTGCTATTAGCATTGTTTCTTAAATCAGGCTAAAACCTGTGTGTGCCATTAGCACCTGTTTCCCTGTGCTTCCCTGCCCCTGTTGACTTGTCTTAGTGCAGGGATGTCTTGTGTGTAGCCAGTGCCTTTGTGGTAGCAGTGTCTATACCTAGTGATGTTCCTGTGAAACTAAATATAAAAGCACAACTATAAATGTTGATGCTGAAGACTGTTACGGAATCAGTGCTAGGCAGTGAAACTTGGAGTTTTTTAATCTCTGTAAACAAGAAGTCATGGGAATGGATGTTCTACTAGGTAGAGACTATCTCAGTCTTAACATTGTTTTGCTTATTCTCAATATGAACATTTTCTGCTGAAGATGGTATTAAAGAAGACTAAAACCTCCTCTTCTAAAAGTGCAATGTGAAATGGCTTGTCACTACTTCCAAATAACAGTTACTACTTCCAGTAGTAGCAACAGTACTACAATGGACTGTTAATAGCAAACATTCCTACTTTAGCTGCTTATTCAGTGGAGGAGGAAGAGGTTGCTGGTTTTGTCTGTCATAGGGGTATGTAAGAATGGCAAGGCTGTGTGAGACCAAAGGTCTGTCTAGCTCTCATCTGCTAGTGGGCATTTAGGGAAGATTACAGATATAGAGTAGATGAAGGTAGCATTTTGCAGGGTGGTGTTCTTTCTTCTAGCAGACTGACATGGACTTCTGAACTGGAGATTGTCCCTGGACTGTCTTCCTTTTAATTGCCTTTTGGGTTTTCCCCATCCCCTGAACATACATAAAGTTTTTAACAAGCAGTCATTTGTAGGTGACTAGACCCTTTCCAAATAAGTATTGTGTAGATTGCTTAGGTAGCTGTGGCTATGCCATGTAATAAGTAACATCTATTAAAAGTCTAGAGCCTAAAATTCTACCTTTCCTACAGGTTTGAAAAGTACAAATATGTAGTCTCCACCCAGTAACTGAGAGAAAAGGGGAGGTTGAACAACCTCCATCACTGTTGAGTTACTCCCACACGTTCCTATGTGTTGGAGGAACAGGTTTTGCTGGATCCTGTAAGACACTGCAGAATGGTTTCTAAGTAAGATGCTGTTTTAGTGTTGTGTGTGACAGGAGCTTGTCTTGATCTCAGAAGCCTTGGAACAAAAAGTTGGTCAGATTGTAGCTGGTAAATCATAGATGATCTCTAGAAGCAGGAATATAAAAAGAATGACATCTTCTGGTGTCTTGTTTGTTTAGTGATGTTGACAGTACAAGAAAGAGCTTGTCCAAAATAAGGATGTGATGCCTCCTCACCTGAAAGAGTTGCATGCTTCTTGGTGCTGCTTCCTTGGCCAGTTCTGGTTTCTGAGGAAGCAAGGAAAGATAAGGCTGAGTGAAAGAAGGGACTTCTAGCAGCTTTCTTCAGCTATGTATCATGCCTAGCTATTAAGCTAAAGAAAACTGACAAATAGCCGTGGGATTTTTCAGCTTCACTGCCCATTTTTTAGGATAAGAAGTAAAAAGAAGGGATGGGTGACCAATTCTGGATATAGGGCTGGTCTTGATTTCAGATGCTGTTTGGTAAATTTTTGGCCGAAGAACAGCAAGTTAAAGCATTGCTTCCTGCTACTGCACTGATATAAACTGAAGTGGAGATGAAGGTACACTTTGAGTGTTAAGGGAACAGAATAGGTCTGGTAGTGACTTCATGTGCAGGCATAAAAGTGTTTTTGTAACATTCTTGTGTTTGAGAGTAACTTGTTTAACTCTTTCTTTTCAGCCACCAAAGTTCTTGGCACAGTCAAGTGGTTCAATGTCAGAAATGGATATGGCTTTATAAACAGGTATGTTTAAATTATGGTAGTTGTATTTGTACTGTACTGAGACTTGTAGTACAGATACTATGCCATGCATTAGTAATTGCAACAGAGACCTGAGGACCTGACTGCAAGTTCATGTAGCTGATAGCCAGGTTTGGCTCCTTTCGCCCTCGCCAAAGGTGGTGTGTATGGGGCCCAAACAGAAGGGGTAAAACTCACTATGAGCTTAGTCTGTTACTTTTTTCACATGTTTGCTCATACTGCACTTTTAATGAGCTGTGTATTTCATGACTACCTGGATATTTTTTTTAAGGTGGAAGTAAGGTTGGAGGATGAGAGGAAATACTTCTGGATAAAAATTCAAATGTTAACTGATTGTTCAAAATACCTACTCTACACACTGAGAGTTTCCAGTATCTTCTAACTGAAGATGTTCCAGGCGTGGGCTCACAGAAATCCTCTCTTTGTATCTTTTCTTCTCCTCTGACCATTAATAGACCACTGAATGGCATTGATAAGCCAAATAGCTGTAAGTGATATTGGTCACACTCCAACCTTATGTGCACAAGACCCACACTTCCAAATTACTGGAGGAAAGTCTGGTTTTTAAGGCTGAAATATCTATGGGTTTGAGGGGCTTAAAAGTCTTCTATGCTTTATGAAAAGCAAAGCTTCTGTGTGGTGAATGCTTGTCTTGCAAAAGACACCTAGCAATTTATGTTGTCCTGCAAGTCTTTGTACTGTTACACAACAGGTAGATTTGGGTAAGTTGGACATCCTGGCAAGGGGTAGAAGAGCCTCGTTTCATGGATCTGAAGTCAGTTCTGCTACAGATTAATTCCAAATCTCTGGAGATTACTGTTCAGTGTTATGTGAGCTTAGAGGAAAAGCTTGAATTGGCAAGCACTCTTTCATAGCAGTTGATGTGAGAGCCTTCAGCTGAATATGGTGTAATAACTTGTTAGCTTTCTTCCTAATCTGAAGTCTGCCATTGCTTCAGTGCAACAAGTTTTGGATTATGCATTGTCTTCACAAGCTCTTGGACCCATCTGTTCGCCCTGCAGAGAAGGAATTGGGTGAACAGCCAGCAGGGTCTAGGCTCTTTCTATTGTGTGTGAACACAGAATGAAGGTCTGAGACCTGTCTTCATGTTTTGCATGTGGAAGCCTGAACTGGCTGCCTAATGCAGACAACCTCATGTTCATGTCTGGATCCCCCTCCAATGGACTCCCCTAATGCCCCTTGTGCATGGCTGCTTTGAGTTTCACTGAAAGGAGAGCTCTGTTAACAGCTGTGGCCAGTCCTGTTGATAGTCTTGGTTGACCCCTGGGACAACAGCTCAGGTTGCAGCCCCTGTGGAAGTTTTTTTTTTTTTGTGGGGTGGAATAGTGAAAGGCAAGCAGTCCAGTCATTATATCTGCCCCACATCAAAACAAAATATTGAACATTTGCCAGAAGATTACAGAGAGCCTCCCCCCATCCCCTCACCCTTCTGAAGGGTGGGGAGTACGTTCCACTGTCAAGCGTATGACCCTGGAAATTCAGAGCAGGGTCCTTGTAGCATAGACTTACACAGAATGTATGGAATCCAGGGGATGTACTACAGGCTGGGGGAAGGAGGGTTTCACTTGTGAAGTCAGGGTTTTCTATTTAAGTCTCTTAGCCTAAACTCTTATGACTTCTCACTTTCTCTTCGCAGAAATGATACCAAAGAAGATGTGTTTGTTCATCAGGTAAGACAGCAGTAATTGTACTTAGAGACGTGCACTATGATAGGTTTTTTTAATGCAGTTTCCCAAAACAGCCACCCAATCTTGTCCTGGCTTCTCCTTAGAGTATTTACCTCTAATACCTTGAATGAACAGATAAGCTGAAATTTTCAGGGAAGAATACTAGAGTGTGTTTGCCTTTTCTCTGGGTTATAAGTGAAGGAGTAGGTATTACAGCCCTTCATGCTTTCTTTTGTCTGCTCTCATTTTAACACTAAAGAGTGGGGTTTTTGTGTGTTTTTGTTTTGTTTTTGGTTATCCCTCCCTTGGGGAGAGGACTCTTCTGTTTTGTAAATACCTCACTACTTGTAGTCTATCATTCCCCCCCCCACCGTTTCCTCATGCTGCTTGTGTCTTCTGTTTCTTCTGACGCTCTCCATTTGCAGGTCTATTCTGTCTGCCCTCCCTGGTATTGGAGAGAAAGTGATCTAGCCTGGCTCATGACCAGCTTGGGTTGCCATCAGCTGTTGCTGTGTGAGGCAGCTGCTCCTAGGAAGAAGAGGAGGAAGGCGCTGTGCTAAGTGCCCAAGTAGAGGGAGAGGTTGCCCAGTGGTTTATCATTGGTTAACTTTCCTTGAGCTGTCAGTAGGCCATTCTAAGTTTATACTGCAACTCTCAGGCCAAAGGCAACTAATGGGAAGACAGAGGATGCTGTCTCCATGCTGATGTAAACTGATTAGTTGGCCTGGATCTGGTTCTGCATCATCTGAGACTTCACCAGAAAATGAAATACTGCCCCTGGAGCTTGTCCCACACAAAATGTCTGCAGGCCCCTGTGATCCTTAAAAGCATGATGTAGTCAGGAAACTTGCACTCAGAGTTCGTCACAGAGGACAAGGACATGTGTGTATGTCGTTGAGTTAGTCATGCTGGTCAACATTGAGAGTTAGTTTAGTTCTTGCAGCTTCGTGGCTGAATGGCCTGTGATAACTGCTTCTCTGGGTCAGTGGGTTATCTAAAAAATAGGTGAAGCTGGGAGGGAATAAGTGTGGTGCCTGTAGTGAGTGAAGTGTGTGTAGTACATGTTCCTGGTTCAGTTGGTGAACCTGGGAACAAGAGCTCACAATGTGTGTACTGATTTCTAATGGTCACTCCCCTTCCTTAGTGACTGTGTGTTATGTGTGTGCTGATACAGATGCTGCATCTGCGGCCTGGTGGGAGTGTGTCTGGAGGAGGGTGGGAAAAGTTCTAGTAACAGAAATGTGTTCTGGATAGCCAGCACTGTAAAACTGTGTTAAAGACAATGAGGTCTCCTTGAGGCCAGTGAGAAGTTATCCTGGAAAAATGGTTGTTGTGCCAATAACAGATAACATAGATCAGTGTTTTTCCTCTTGGGAAAGCTCCCTGTGGAGACCCAAACAGTGAAGGCCACAGCAGGGTAGTGTTATCTGTGCTGTTTTATCTTCTCCACCTGTAGAGATTGTTCACCTAAATGTAAACATGTGTGTGAAACTTACTTCTCCTGTGGCTGAAATTCTCTCAGAGTGAGCAGTGAGCAAAACTAGCTTGACACTTCATGTGTAAGCCTGCATCCGATTAATGCTCTTGGTGGGCTGGGCATGGCAGAGCAGATGCTTCCAACTCTGGCCTGGGCTGGCTGCATTCAGATGTTCTTCAGCTCTTCCATCTCAAGCTGTTCCTGTATGTGAACGTGCTTGCTACCAGAGCCTGGGGCTTTCTGGCCAGAGCTCCTGATGGCGCCACCCAGCAAGGGAGGCAAATCCATGGCATAAGCAAACATCCTGCTGCAAGCTCCCTCTCTGTGGTTAGTGCCTGTTCTGCCCCTCCTCCCCACGCCTGTCCCGGGAGGGGCTGGATTACATGCCTAATCCCTGCAGAATAAGGCTGACCTAGTTGAATGGATACAGCCTCCTCCCTGCCTCCTCTGCACACATCCACGGTGGGGAGGGAACAAGCCGATCTCATGATTGGAATGGGGGTTAATGCTTGGTGTCTGGCTATTGGATGCTATTTTTAAACCTAGTGCAGATTAAAATGCTTTTCTCTTTAGGGCATGCATGGCTTGCTTTGAATTAACCCTTTGTCTTGCAGGGGACCCAAGCAGTGTTTTGGGGAAGGGCAGTTCTTCACCTGCTTCTTCTTGCTTGCATCCTTGTCTAGTTGGTTAATGCAGGGTGCTGTCTATGGCACTGTGTCAGCTGGAGGTGGTGTGAGCAAAAGGGATCAGTCTGCACTGCAGGGTGGAGTGTCTGGTGGTGAGGAGGGTCTTGCAATTTAACACCATTAAAAGTGTCAATAGTCAGAGAAGCCCACCTTAATTAGGTGTAGTCTGAAATAACAAGCAGTGAGGAGAAGGAGTTAATGTCTGCTGCACAGGTCTTTATCTGCAGTTCACTGGATTGTATTCATACGCAGAGCCTGGTGTACCTGCACCAGGAACTCATGTAACAAATTTTGGCTGTTGCTGTGACAATGCTGGATGTGCACATGATGTGGTTATAGGAGGATGTGGAAAGAACTCTTCCAAACAAAATACTGACCTAGCTCTGAAGACTTATGGCTGTCAGTGTCCCCTTGGGGAGTGAAAGGCTTTGTCTTAATTGTCGAGTGCTGTCTGTGTTAACACAGACATCTGTCTTTTGAATCAAATGTTGGATCCTGCAGGATGCTGGTGAACAGTAAGAGGGAGAAAAGTGCTCTCTACCCTCTGGATATACAGAGTAGAAGTATTTTCATCAAGCTTAGAGCTTAGGCTTGTTAAAGGCTTGTTAAAGGCTTATTTCAGCAGTGTTTGCCAGCTGCTGAAGTAGTAAGTAGTAAAGCCATATAGTTTCTGCTCTGAGTTCTAGGACTTGTTCAAAATTGTTCCTGGTTGCCTTCATAAAACAAAGCCCAGCCTACTGCATGGCAGCCCAAATCTCCTGTTGACAGGCTATTCAATTGCATGTTTGAATTTTTTGTTTTTGTCCATAAAGCTGGAACAGAAAATGTGGAATCCTGAATTTTTCTTCTATTACCCTTCTTGGAGGATGGTTGAGGAGCTTCATTAATCTTAAGTACACCTTCTGCTGAAAAGAAATCTGGTAGTCCGTTCTTCCTCTGCATTTAGGAGAAAGGGGAAGAGTTTGAAATACAGCTTGTTGAAGTCTCTGTCATATGCAGAGCACAAGTCTTATGAGTTTGAGTCAGTTGTCTCAGTATGAGTGGTAGTGAAAGAATTAAACCTTTAAACTGAAGTGAAGGTAGTGATTTTATTCTTACTATATAGCATTTATGAAAAAGCTAGCACTTCCATCTGATTTTAGAAATGAGCCAGTTGAACTAATAGGGCTGCAGAAAGCAAACAAAGCTGTCGCAGCTGACGGTGGGAGTCTCTGCTTGCTTAAAGTAATTTTGAAAAGAATTCACTTGAGCAGCTCATTCTCTTCCTGTATTAAAAAATAAACAACAAAACAAAAAAACCACAAAAAAACCCCAACAACAACAAAAACCAAAACACCAACAACCCTCTTACATTGTTTTTGCTTTGGTAGCAGTAATATGTACACTCTTGCATTCTTCCTTAAGCTATTCAGGGACACTGCAGGGTACGGGGAATGGTGTGGCTAGATGTAGGGCTAAAAGAACACGCTGGTCTATTGCATGAAACTAAAGGGGCTGTATTCAGCAGCACTGAGAATACTCTTCCTGAACTGGTCAGGCTCAACTTTAAACTGATTACAACTTTCCCTTCCGTGGGAAATATTTTTTGGCTGTTGTTGCCCTAATGAACATAGTTGCCATGCACAGGCAACAACTCTACTGATATTCAGTCTACCTGTTTTTCCTGAACTGCATACAGAGGTGACAACTGTCTTTTCTGTTTCTGCCCAGCATCCTATTTCTTAAGCCAGATTTGTGCCTTGTATTTCCATGTGTGCTTCTATCTACTGTATCTGTACCTGCCTCCATTATGCTAACAAAAGATGCCCATATCAGGAAACTTAAAGTGAATTGGTCTTTAATCTAAGAGAAACTTCAGTAAAAAGCTGGCTGCTAGGCTGGCTTGTATAATGTGTGCAGTTTTGTCTTTTTTTTTTTTTTCCCCTGGCCTCTTCCAGCTTGTGAACCCTTAACTGATGAACAGATAGTGGACTCTTCTTGCTAACTGCCTTTTGTGGAATCCTAGAAATACTTCACAAAGTGAAAGGCATCTGTAGTTGACAGGCTGAAAATTGCTTCAGGAGCCTTGAGTGTTTCTGCAAGTCTGAGGAGATTTTCAACCAGTTTTGATCCAAAGCCACATTAATAGTATTTTGGGGTTTCCATTTAGGAGATGACTAGGACTGCAATTGTCTGCTCTGTTACTATTCCTTTGTTCTTTAGGGACTCACCTAGTTTTTCATGATCACCTTTACAGTAGTTAAGTAAAATGCTTATTTATGTTACACCAGAGTTGGAGTATTTCTTCTTTAGTTACTATGAGTTGCCATGATAACTGAATGTTAATGTCATCTTCCTCAAAAACACTCCTGGTCTTAAATTCTCTGTAGATGGTCTACAGGTCTCCTAGTGACTGTGAAGGCATGGGTCACTCTTGCTGTTGGAGCTGCCATGGTATAGCTTGCAGGAGTTCAAACACTCAGTGTGAACCCTGTTCATACAGAAATATGTAATGATTTGGATATTTGGTAGGGTTGAGAGAGGGGATCCTGGGGCAGCAGCTAATTTGTAAATTCATACGTACTGAGAAACAAGTAAACCTTGACTGAGTGTTGGAGGGCCTGTGCAGTAAGAGACATCTATGTACTTGAAATATCTTTGGCAAGTGACCTTGTGTGTAGAGTTGGGATTGCAGCAGAAGACTACTGTCCTTCTCTCATGTATGGGGCTATGAATGCGTAAAAAAATAAGAGAAAAGAATATATTTTTCTCTATTTTTTTTCTTTTAAGACGGCGATAAAGAAAAACAACCCACGGAAATATCTGCGCAGTGTTGGCGATGGAGAGACTGTAGAATTTGATGTGGTTGAGGGAGAGAAGGTGAGAGATTACAAAATCTTAGGGGTGTGGTCCAACAGTTAACATCATTGTGGTAGGGAGTAACACAGAACCAAAGCTATGGTGTTTTGGTCTAATGTGTTAATCCCTGGGGTGGGTGGCTTTCATACAGTTTTTCTGTGAAAGATCTGTCTTTTAAATGCTCCATTAAGGAGTATTTTGAGATTTATCGAGACTACTTTAACTATATCCTAGTGCTTCTAGAATGTGTAATTTTTACTTGATAGGACATTTGAAGCTTGCAGCCTGTCCAGTAATCATTAATTGAGGCATATGTTGCCCTAAAGAATTTGTCTTGGGACCTGGTAGCTTAACAGTAAGAACCTTCAAGTTCTCTGTGCCTCCACTTTCTCAGAGTTTTTTTTTGAGTTTTCTGAGGGTTTGGGATTGTTTTTGTCTCTAATCAGCTATGTCTTGCTTGTTCCTCTGAACTCAGCCTGGCTGATAGGGTCTTGACTCATGATCATAACTCTAGGTTATGAGGTTAAGAATAACAAACCTGCTTTTGCGCTACATGGGAGGAAGGAATCTCTATCTTCGAACTGATGCAAAGAAACCTCTTTCTCATTTCATGTTCTCCCTGTAGCTGGTTCTCTTCTCACACTACTCTAGCTTACTTTATTTTTTGACCTTTTAGGGTGCAGAAGCAGCTAATGTCACTGGTCCAGATGGAGTCCCTGTAGAAGGCAGCCGCTATGCTGCAGACCGGCGCCGCTATCGACGTGGCTATTTTGGCCGACGCCGTGGACCACCTCGAAGTGTAAGTTTAATTTCTTAGTGGCAGTCATCCTACCTCCCCAGCAGTCTTTTGATCCTCTCATGAGAAGGAACTATAGGTTCAGCACTGGCATATGGTAGACTGTCAATGCTTAACTAAGTTGTGAATGTTCTTTCAGCACATCACTGATACTGATATTTTCTATTATTGGGTGTCCTGTAGGCTTTTCCTTGGCCTGTCTTTGGGTGGTATCTGTTTGTTTGGAGAGTAAACGCAAGGGAGTGAGACACCTAGGTGGTTCACCATGCTCTTTACCCGAACCAAGGGGAAGTATTTACATTAAGTAGTGTGACTAACTTGGAAAGGTTACCTGGAAAATGGGATTTGTCACTTCTGCCTGCTAGTTGACCAACTAGTTGAAACCTCCATGTAATATACCTTCATAGGCCTCTGCCTACAGCAGCTCTGTGTAAAGATAATGCATTTTTTTTTCTTTAAACTAGCTATGCACCACTGTTCATAACATCTGCAGGCCTTCCTAAGCAGCTTCTGTGCAAGTTTTTGCAAAGGGAGAAGTAAGTATGAGGTACATGGCTATAGTTCTAGCAGTTACTACTCCTATCCACACCGTGCTTGTGTTAATTTGGTGCCTGGAACAATCCCAACAAACTGGACCATACTCCAGGCTTGATTATCCTTTTATTTAATAGTTGAGTCTTTGATAATTTCATGCAGAAATGTGTGAATGATGCAGTATGAGAGCCCTGGTGCGAGTCTGCCCAGGCAACATAACTCCTCTCATCTTGCTCTACGGAGTTGACAGCATGGGGGCAAACAAAAGAAGAGTTGTCAAATACTTCCCTAAAGCCTAGATGTTTATACTAGCTATCATGAAGTCTTTTCTTTAATCCTGCTGGACACCTCTGACCCTTAAATACATTAAAGGTGTTCTTTCTTTCTTTCCCTTGGAGACAGCTAGAAGCTGATGCTGGTAACTGAGGCTTATTACTGTATGTCTGTTTTTTTGGCGGTACAGTTTGCAGCTTCAGCTTTCATTCTGAGTAGTGAAGAACTGGGGTACTTGGTTTCGTTCAGCTTTTTGATGTTTCCAGTCTTATCTGTTAGCTCATCAACCAGCTACATTCCAGTATTGATTCTCTTTCCTCTTGTTCTCCTGAAATTAAAATCTCCCTCAACTGTCTTAGTTGGGAGTGAATACTTTAGTTAGTGGTGTTGGTGTTCGGAGCTGCTTCAGATTTTAAATGAGTAGATGTATCAAGGCTTAGACAACCTGTGTGTTGATGAGTATGGAAAGCAGCTGTTTCTTTCTGCCTGAAGAGTGATACTGTGAAACTCAACTTGGACATGGGGAACATTCAGTCTC
>NW_010160476.1:6169-21371 GCF_000695765.1 Mesitornis unicolor | reverse complement strand
TCAGGTTCAGGTTATTCATGCTGGGATGTGTTCTCTTGGGTGACTATTGCAAACTCATGTAGCTAAAAATCTGGCATGCATGTCACATTGTAACACACTTTGGATCCTGGTACTTGAAGATGTACACAAGAGGAACAAGTTGTGGTATCACACTGTTTTTCTTTGCCTTGCTGATATCGAATCCCCAGACTGATTTGGTGTAGGTACCAGACCTTAGCTGTTGTGTGACTGGTGCCTGCACACATCACTGTAGTTACTGAGGGGGGGAAAGTTGTTTAATTTGTTGAGGTGACTCTTGACATGATGGCTTTCTAGGTTTCAAGAGCTCTTGTTAGCAATTCTAGTCCAACCTTGCAGTGCAGTAAGAGTTGATCTATCCTTGCTTCCTAGCATGATTTTAGGCAAACTAAAGATGCTATCCTTTGTTTGCTCTGCTGGCTCAAATGTGCCTGTACGCTGCATGTAACTTTCTGGGTCCGTTTTTGAATGTGTTGTGTGAATTTCTCAAGAGGTAAGAGAACCTTGAGGAATCAGAGGTATTTGACCAGCTCCAGTGGAACTGCATCTGGATTGCATAGAGGGTTCTGTGGAAAGTACTTGTTCATATAACAAATTTCTTCATTCTATCTAGTACAGAAAAGAGGCTGTGACCTTCGCTAAACAGTGACAACACAGATGTGGTGTGGAGCTGTAGTCAGAATGTTAGAACAGCCAATGAATTGTGGAATAGCCTTGAGAGCCCATGATGTCCTCATCTACATATTGTGTGCATTACTAATAGAAATTACTAATAGAAGAAGCCTCTGTCAGGAAAAAAAGGTGAAATAGAGCTGACACAATTTCTTGTAGAAAGGAGACCTGAAAAGATGAATAGTACTACATATAAGCTAGAGACTGATCTGAAGAGGTGTAAGAGCAAATGAAGAAATTGGGGGAAACAGATGTGTAAAAAGCTCACTGCAGTTACAGTTAATGCTTACAAAACTTTTCTTTGAGCAGTGATAAAACTTTTTGAACCTTTTTAGGGTTAGAGAAATCTGTGAGTTTTTTATGGAGAATCACAGCTTGTCTGCCTGTTTTGGCCTTCTTCAGAGGAAAGTGTCGAGTGCAGCAGGCTAGCTTCATTTGTCCTTTAGGGTACCCTAATGTTTGTTAGAAGGCATTACACTGTGTTGGAAGGTTCCTGTGGAGGAGATGGAGTGAACAGGATCATGTGCGTGCTAGACATGGTATGGTGCTTTTAAGAGTACAAATGAAGCTTTCCCAAGAAATGTATCTAATATGCTTACTATCACTATAGTAAAACAAGACTTCAAAGCTCAGGTTCTGTTTCCTAGTCAAACTGCATCTGTGTCAGTGACTTCTGACAGTGTAACTGTTTTATTCTGGAGTCATACTTCACTTTTGGCCAATAGACCTAGATTGACCTATCAATTCACACTGATACCAATGTAACAAGTTAATTGAATTTTTGTGATAATCTAGAAGATGCAGGAAATTATCAGGATTTAAGGGCTAAGCCATTCCGTTTTCAATTGACTGTTTAAACCAAACCCATTTAAAATACTGACATAGCAACATTCAGGTCAAGATGAATAGGAAAATGTTTGCATTGTTTTGAGTAATGCTTCATCAGATTTAGTCATTCTTTCCATCACTACAGGAGCTGGAGTCTTTTATCTGAGATTGAAACGCAGCCCTCTGTAGGGAGAAGTGGACTTGAGCTGTGCCATTGAAAACATGTAGAAATTCAGTACTGCCTTTTAAATAGCTGTGAATGTGATGCTGGTTGTTGAGTGCTATAGGAGAGCTTTGGCTGTTGAAAAATACTGCTGTGTGCCTCTCTCTGCAAGTAGGTTGGCTGATGCTTTGTTAATTTCTGGCACGTTGTCCTTCAGACAACACCTCCTGGGCTGCCTTGGTTCTGTATTGCAAGTGCTAGGACTGAGCAGAACTGAGCACTGATTCCACATGTGCTTTGCTTGCTCAGAAACCTAGGGGAAGAGAAACACTCGGGATTGGTTTAGTTTTGCATCCTCTCATCCGTTTACATCTTGTTGCTCTGTTTTGATCTGTGCCTTGCCAGTCCTCACGTGAGGAAGAGAGTAGCATTAGGTCCTAACTTTACAAAAGGCAAATCCCAAAGCCTCTGAATCCCTGTTGCCGCACACGATAGCGGTGGTGCAATTTCTTACCTTAGTGTCTGAGGCACTTCTGACCACCCTTCAGAGGTCTGTGAAACTATAGTTATGTAGCACAAAGCATCTTGATACAAACAGGAGATTGGTACTGCAACATAGATATAAATAGTATAATTTGTATACAGAAGTGTAATTTTCCTTTTGGGTTCTAAAGCTCTCCAGTACTTCAACTGCCATCATATGCTACTTATTATTACCATCTACTTACTTAGTGGTAGTTCCTTTTGGTAGTTAGTTATCCTGATCAGTTTTGTACATGAGAGAACGTAACAGATAATGTTACTTATGACTGTTTTTTAGATGGAATTCTGATTTCTCTCAACTCACCTCAGCAGCTGACCCTGTCATGTTGTTAAGAATAGATGATACAACTATTTCTAGGTACAGCTTGTGAAATATTCCAGTTGCTTTAGGCCATGGTTCCGTGCTTTCTGGAAACTTCGAAAGCTACAAAGAGTGCTTGAAACTATTAATGCATTTGGAGGGTATTTTACTGTGGTGAGGTGAGAAGTGTCCAGGCTAGTCACTGGGGTTCATTTAATTCCCCAAGACTTCTTGATACAACCTACAACTCTCCAGCCTTTCTAAATGCTAATCATCATGTTGTTTTAGCTAAGGAAAAGTTCATTGCCCATGCAGTTACCTGAGATTGCCAATTAAAACAGAGCAAAATACAGTGGTGGTGGTTGAAATAGCTGTGTGGAATTGGAAGGAGACCTGTCAGACTTAGTGTAGACTACTTAAGGCTGCCAGGAAGCAATAGCTTTTGTTTCCTGTTGGATGAGATCCAGAAGATTTGGAAACAGAAGTCTATCTTTTGTTAGAGTCCTTCTTCCCTTTAAAAGAGTAGTGCAATGGGAATGGTTAATAATGTAACATTTTATCAAACAGACATTACTGATGACTGGCACTTAAAACAACAAATGCAATGCCCTGTCTTGAAATGTACTTCCATATGCATCGGAGAGAGCTCTCAGGCTCTCAGTGTTTCTTGGCAGATGGGGAGGAGGAATCATCCGACAGCTTCTTAGTCTGTTTGTTACTGAGGAACAAGGGCAGTATTACTGGCTCTTGTTCTGTCCTAGTCTTTATCTTTGTCCAAATTAGTCTTTTGAGTATCTGCTGCTTCTCTTTTCCTGATATGCTGGTGTTTCTGTACTGAAATACTGGTTTTGAACTTGTGTTCAGATTGTTGGGCTTTGTAGTTAATATACTGCCCATGAAATAAGATAACATTTCATCTTTAACTCTGTATTCTGTTTTCTTTTGGTTGTAGGGTGGCGAGGGAGAAATCAAGGATGGGGTCACAGAAGGAGGACAACTTCATCAACAAGTCCATAGGAATCCTACGTATCGTCCCCGCTATCGCAGGTTTGTACCGTTTCCTTTGCTCATCATTAATTTGGGATGCTTTTGTGATCTGTACAGACTTTATTAAGAGCAAGAAGCTGTATTACTTGGCAAAGTGCAAATGCAAATAGTAGGGACAGTGAGAAGCATTTCAATTACTAGGAGAAAGGTGAGCTGCAGGAGGAAGAAAAAAACTGTAGAGTTTGTTGCACGTGCTTGTATGTTGCTCAGAGCCAGGAGTAGATCAAGAAACGGCAAAGAGTTCTTTGTATCCTGTTACTTTTCACAATTGAGCAACATATTGAAGTGAGTTGCAGGGTCCTTATCTTCCCAGCTGAACTCCTATACTTTCACAAGTAATTAATCCAAATTCTACTTGTTCTGGGACAGGTAGCCCCACCATCTAGAGGCTCAGGGTGTGCTTTATAACTTTTCTTGTGAACCGCAGACAGCAGCATGCAGTTCAGCACTGGACTAGTAGCTTGTGCACATTCAACTCAGTCTCACATGTTGCACAGGCTTAGTTTTATTCCCTGGTGCTGCTTGTAGGTACAGAGGAAAACTTACTGTTTAGTAAAAAATGAAGCTGCGTCCTATCTCTTACGGGCCAGATAAGACCAGATTATATGGTAGCATTATAGTTACTGTGTACCATCCTGTGCTACTTGAAGGTATTGCTGTCAGTCAAGATTTAAGGTTTTTTAGGTTTCTTGAGGGCTCCTAAAGCAAAAGGTAACAAAGTAGGATTATTAGAGTTCCTCTTGCTAGAACTTCTGGATAAAGGTGGTGCTGAAGAGACTAGAGAATAAGAAGATAAAATGCATCAAAATGATTGAAGGGGAAATGTGTAAAAAGTGAAAGTGACTGAGGACTCTGAGTGTGGGAGAAGATACAAATGAAAAACTCTGGAGGATCTCAGAATGAATAGCATGTAAAGGATGAATGAAATTGGTTTTGCTTTCTCTTCTGATGCAAGAGTACACAGAGGAGCTTTCAAATGAAGGAAGTGGGAGACATGCTGAAAAACAAAGGGAAGTTCATAGGACTGCCCAGACTGGAAGGGAACCCAGAAAATCATCTGGCTGAACCTTTTGTGGGAAAGGGAGCCTAGGTGACATTGTCTAGCACCTTGTCAAACCACATCTTGAAAACCTTCAGTGATGGGGTGACTACCACATTCCTGGGGAAATTGTTCTCGCTGTGAGTCTTTCTTACATCAAGACAAAACCTTTCCAGTGCAACTTGTACCTGTTGCCCACTGTATTCTCAGTGTGGCACCTTGTGAAGGGAAAAAGCCTCTCTCCTCTTTATGGCTTCCCTCTAAGTACTGGAATACTGTGAGTTCCGCCCTAAGCCTTCTCTTCTCCAGGGAGAAAAGACTTAACTCCCTCAGTCTTTCCTCTTAGGTCAGTTTCTCCATCCATTTGATCACCTTGGCCCTCCTTTGAGCTTTATCCAGTCTCCAGGCTCAATAGTTCTGTGAGGCAAGCAAAAGACCTCTGAGATCATCAAGTCCTAACCTGACCTAACACTACCACATTGGCTAGACCATGGCACTAAGTGCCACATCCAGCCTTTCCTTAAACACCCCCTGGGATGGTGACTTCACCACCTCCCTGGGCAGTCCATTCTAATGCCTGATCACCCGCTCCATTAAAAAGTGCTTTCTGATATCCAGCCTAAACTTCCCCTGGTGCAGCTTCAAGCTATGCCCTCTCATTTTGTTCCTAGTTGCCTGGGAGAAGAGCATGACCCCTACCTGACGACAGCCTCCCTTCTGGTAGTTGTAGAGAGTGATATGGTCCCCCCTCAGTCTCCTCTTCTCCAGGCTAAACAACCCCAGGTTCCTTAGCCTCCCATTATAAGACTTTCCCTCTCATCCCTTCACCAGCCTTGTTACTCTCCTCTGGACCTGCTCCAGGATCTCAATATCCTTCTTGAAGTGAGAGGCCCAGAACTGTACACAGTACTCAAGGTGAGGCCTCACCAGTGCCAAGTACAAAGGGAGAATTACATCCCTAGTCCTGCTGGCCACACTATTCCTGATCCTGTTCCTCCTTTTTCAATTGGGACCAGAACTGGGCATGGTACTCCAGGTGTGGTCTGATAAGGGCTAAGTAGAGTGGGATGTTCATGTCTCTACTGCCAATGCCTTTGTGGATGCAGCCCAGGATCCATTTTTGCCTTTGTGGCTACAGTGGTGCACTGCTAACTCGCATTCAGGTTGCTCACTCATGTTATGCATATAGCAGATTGCTGGACTTTTTTGCCATGGGATGTTGGTGATGTTAAAAGCTGCTATGAGCTTCGGGGAGACTGCTTAAATAACTAGAAGGGAACACCATCATGATGTCCCTAAATAGGCAAACTCTATCTGGGCTAGGAAATCCCCAGCATGGAAACCAATTGGAGGCTGGGAGGCTATTTGGGAAGTAGGTTTCCTTGTCTTTATTTTTCCCTGTGGATCCATAAAATTGGGATAAATGGACAGCTGAAGACACAGTAGGCCATTCTTAGAAAAGATTCTTTGGCGTTCACATGAGCATGATTCCAGTGGGATATGCAGTGTAAGTTGCTGAGTCATCTCTGAATCATACCTTAAACTGTCCAGTGTGTCATTGTTTTCTTCATTTTCCAGCTTTAGTTCTGACATGATCAGTCCAGCTTCCAGCCTCTATGCTGAGGGAACAATTCCATAGCTGAGGAATTCAGTGCAGTTAAAAATATCAGTGTGAAATAGTCAGCCTCTGACTGTCATACCTTTTGAGATGTTGCCTCACTTTTAAAAAAATTGTATTATTTTAAGTGGAAAAGCTCATTCAGACTTTTTGGCTTCTTGTGACTTGTCTTATCTTGGAGAATGAATGACAAAACACTGGATTACTTTCACTGGTGTTCTTCATAAAGCTTTGTGACACAGTCCCACACAACATCCTTCTCTGAATTGGAGGTGGTTTGGTGGATGAGGAATTGGTTGGATGATTGCATTGAGATGGTAGTGGTCAATGGCTCAATGTCCAGATGGAGATGAATGACAAGTGGTGTCTCTCAGGGGTCCATACTGGACCAGTGCTGTTTAATCACTTCATCAATGACATAGACAAGTGGGATCTTACTTGTACTCTCAGCTAGTTTGCTGACAACACTGAGCTGAGTGGTGTAGTTGACACCCGGGGAACAGGATGCCATCCAGAGGAACCTAGACAAGCTCAAAGTGGGCCCATGTGAACCTCATGAGGCTTAACAAGGCCAAGTGCAAGGTCCTGCATGTGAGTCAGGGCAGCTTCTGGTATTGGTACAGGCTGAGGGATGAAGGGATGCAGAGCAGCCCTGTGAAGAAGGACCTGAGGATACCGGTGGATGAAAAGCTGGACATGAGCCAGCAATGTGTACTTACAGCCCAGAAAGCCAACCATATCTTGGGCTGCATCAAAAGTATGGCTAGCAGCTCCAGTGAGGTGATTTTTCTCCTCTACTCTAGTCTGATGAGACCTCATCTGCAGTAATGTGTCCATCTCTGGAGTCCTCAGCACAGAAAAGACATGAACCTATTGGAGTAGGTCCAGAGGAGGTACACACAAATGATCAGAGTGCTGGAGCACCTCTCCTGTGAGAAAAGGCTGAGTCTTGGGGCTGTTCAGCCTGGAGAAGAGAAGGCTCCAGGGAGACCTTGTTGTGGCCTTCCAGTACTTAAAAGGAGCTTATAAGAAAGATGTGGACAAACCCCTTAGTAGGGCCTGTTACAATGAGACAAGAGGAAATGGTTTAAAACTGAAAGAGGGTAGATTCAGACTAGCTATGAGGAAAATATTAGTGATGAGAGTGGTGAATACTGGAACAGGTTGCTCAGAGGTGGTGAAGGCCTCATCCCTAAAGATACTCAAGTTCAGACTGGACGATGCTCTAAGCAACCTGATCTAGTAACATTGTCCCTGTTTACTGCAGGAGGTTGGACTGGATGACCTTTAAAGGTCCCTTCCAACCCAAACTTTCTATGATTCTGCTCTAAAGGAGCTGATTTGTATTGATCTCCTGCTTATTCCCTTGCTCATCTTCATCTTCTCTGGTCTTTCTATCAACCAGCTTAAGAGGTCAAGTTCCAACACTGAATTTAGAGAGATGAACTATGAAATGGATTGTAATCAATTTTTTTCATATGTATGTTTGTTCAAAAACAAACAGCAAGAAGTAAATAACAGTGGAAGAGCAACAAGAAGCTGAATTTTGTAGAAACAGCAAGATTGTCTTTCATTGCGATGACTGCCTGTTCCATGCAAAATGGATCAATTTTTCTAGATACTGGGTCTAGAACATAAGCCTTCCACCTCTACTCTAAGCTTTTCTATCTGTGAATGTTTGTGTTAAAGCTGGCTCTCTTATCTGGGATTGTGGGAAATGGGGAAATACTGATGCTGCAGCTTGTAGGCATCTGAGTTGAATGAATTTTATTCCTGAAAGTTATTTGTACTGGGTAGTCAGGGATAGTACCACACTAAGTACAATGAGGCGTCTGAGGTTTTGCATGTCATGTGGGTGAATCACAAGCTGGATAATTTGCCCATGGCTAATAGGAATTTGTCTTTCTTAAGCATTTTTCATGTAAGAGAGGTATAATATATTCTATATGAGTGTGAAATGGTTCTGTTTGAGTTAACAAGTAGGTATTGCTTGCATTTGTGTATCTTAAATCCAATGACATTAGTGCTTTGGAAAAGCTAAATTGGTTTTTGGGACTAGATAGCTGTGGATCAACTAAGCCAGGTAATGGGAACTAGATAGTAGGTAGTGATTTTTATCATCACTTTCAGCTGTGTTTTGACAGTTTATAAGTATGTTTGTTTTCTTTATACTGAAAATTGGATTAAGTGCTCTTTAGGAACATGGACTTGATAGCTTAGTGTTAATGAGGTCCAACTTGCCTGACTGAGATACATAATAGGCCTTTTTTTGTTTGTTTTTACAGTCAAGAGGGGCAACATAAGGCAAAGAGCCTTATTCAGGAATTACTTACAGTTGAAACTGCAATTCCCAGGGATCACCCCATTAGTTCCAAATAGGACTGGGCTGATGTATAGCTATGCCAAGGCTAACTTAGCAGAATCGGCCTGTGTGGCCGCTACTGGCTTGTTTCTTCTAGCCAGCAATTCAAAACTACATCTTTTATGGTAGGGTAGACTGCAGAATATGCTGATGTAGCTTCAGTGAAGAGAGACACGGGTTGCTTGTCTCTCCCTTCTGACTATATGCTGGCCAAACTCCAAAGTGGTGGTTTGCTAGCATTTGGAATTGTTACAGATGATACTTGGTTTATGAGGTTTTTGTTGGGCTACAACTATGGTAGTTTGAGCTTCTTGGGCTTCCCTTGTGCTTAATGCATTTCTCCCCCTCTTCAGAGGGCCCCCACGTCCACGTCCTGCACCAGTGGCTGGAGAGGCTGACAACAAAGAGAACCATCATGAGGCCAGTGCTGTGAGTCAGCAGCCACTTCGCCGTGGGTATAGGCGCCCATACAACTACCGGCGTCGACCTCGTCCACCCAATGCTCCAGCTCAGGATGGGAAAGAGGTAAGCACACTGCTGGAGAAACATGGCAGAGACTGAGTTTTGATGGGGTGAATGCTCAAGACCTTCTGTCCTGTGGGAGTTTTAGCAAGTGTATTGTTGGTGTGCTGGAGGAGTCTGAGGACCATGTCCAAAGTGCTGATGGTCAAAGGTAGTTGGTTTAATTGCCAGTTTCTCGTGACCTTTGAGAATGAGCAGCTTAACTTGAACCAGCAATGGGATGGGAATTGCTTCTGGGTAGTCCTTAATTGAGGTCAGACTGTAACAAATACTTCTGAAGTGAAGAGAAACAGTTGTCTTCCAGCTCCCTTTCAGTCTGTATGTAGTATAAGAGATGGATTTGAAAGCTCCAGATCAATTTCCTGAACTGCTTGAACCAGATAATTTCAGGGAACTGTTTGCAAACACAGATTTTTACCTTAATGAAGAAAGACTTTCTGTATCTACTTGAGGTAGTCCCCTGACAGAATCTGCTGTGTAGTACCTAAACTTTAATGTATTTCCTATAGTTTATATTTTCCGAGGTTTCATCTTCCTTGATAGTGTTAGCATAATCCAGGTTTTAAAACAACCACTCAACAGAGGAAGGGTCTGGAGATCAGTCTTTGCCTATAATAAAGGTTTCTTGTGTCTCAGACAAAGGTGACTGAAACACCTGCTGAAAATCCTGCTCCAGTGACCGAGCAAAGTGGTGCTGAGTAATGTCCAGCTCCCCAGGCACCTTTACCATCCCTCAGGTAAGGAATATAGAGAGTTACTGTTCTCCAGCTAAAGCAGCCTTGTGTATACTTCAAGGACTTGGACTCTGGCCATGTCCCGTTATGTATGGCTAGATATTTGCGATAACTTCTGAGAGTGCTGTATAGACAAACCAAGAACAGTCTGCTGCTTTTTTCTTTCTTTCCTCTGCGTCTGTATTTATCATTAAGTAAATTTTGCTTTATAATTCTGATTTTTTTCAGAAAAATCTATCTGCAGTAGCATCTGCTGATGAGTTAAGTCATGTTTTGTTTAGGAAGATACTTTATTCCCGCTTCACAGACAGGATAAGCTATTTATGCTTATGGCTTAATAAGACATATGATTATGTTATTATGATAGCTCCCTTTCCACCTGACATCTCATATCTTTGACAGGAAAATGAAACTTAACCTGCATTTTTTTTAAATTTGGCTCTTCAACAGGTGTCTTAAAATACAACTCAAAAGTAACACCAAAGAAACACACAAGCAATAAATGTCAACAGTGATGACGAAAGCAAACATTTGAATTATTGGAACTTAAAAGAAAAAAAAATTACCAGCAGCTGAGATCCAGGGAACGCCTGCAAGATAAATGCATGAAGAGAGAAAAAGAGAGCGAGATTTGGGAAGAGCAACCTCCCCAGTTTCAACAGCAACTGTGGGGTATTTTTTTTTTTTTTAGAATTTCACTGTTTCGCTAGTATTGAATTTTTCAATTTTTCTTTTGGTATCAAACTGAAAAGGGAAAAAACCCAACCAAAGAACTGAAATTGAAATCAAATGCTTTTTTTATTGGATGCTGGTGCTAAACCTCCCAGGTGTGATGCGTTTTTTTTTCTGTGCCAGTCCTGTTCACTGCAGGACACGGGGAGGAGAAACTTCCGCTTTCCTTGGTAAGATCTATTTGAAACTGTGCAGCATGGGTGACGTTCCTCACAATTAAAGGTGATTTCAACTACCAAAAAAAATCTGGTTTAGTGTTTGTTCATGTTTACTTTAAAAATATTTCATTATTTTAATCTTGCTTTATCTTCAACATTTGCATGTGAAAAGAGAGCTGCCTCTTTAGTATGTGTTGGCATATCTTGTCTAAAATCGTGCTGGATGATACATGTGCAAAGACATGGCTAGGTTAGGTGGAGCTACTTCAATCCAAACTAACTTCTGCAAAGAAACTATACAGCAGAGCTATAGCCTGCACTGCTGTCTCAGCTTTTCTGGCTCAAATGGTGTTAATGGTTGAGTTTTTCTGCTACCATCTTGTGGCAGGAGTTTGGAGTAGGTTACTGGGTTATTATTTTCTCCACCTGTTTGCTAGGCTTTTGTGTTAACAGTAGCAGCCAAGCTTACAGACTCTCCTGCTCAAAAAGACAAAGTGGGCATAGTAACTGCCACTTTATTCAAGCTTCTGTTCCAAATTACAGCAGTATGTTTTATTAGCCTCTTCACTTTTCCTTATTTGAAACCAGTAAAATCTCTGCACCTGTGCTATCTTGCGTTAATGAGCAAACTACTTAACTGTCTTACTAATGTGTGTTTTTCTAATGTTCCTCCCTAAAACTTGTATGTTTTGCAAGTGTTATCCTAATTCCAGCTGTTGAATGTGGGTGTGTTTCTTCAGCTCTCTTGTGTCCTTCATTCTTGGGTTCAACACTTCTCACATTCCTGTCTTGCAGTTGCTGTTATCCATAGTGTATTTGTTTCCTTAAAGTGCCTCTTTCTGTTCTTAGCTATGCAATCTTTACCCAGCCTTTGCTGAATAACACTTCATGTAAAACCTCTTGGCTGGGAGCAATGCTATCTGTACACATGTAGGACTAAATGAGAGTAGAGAGACTCTTGACAGGTACTTGATGCACTTGTCTCCTCTAGTTTCCCAGTTCTTGCACACTGTTAATAATTAAATATTATACAGAGTTCTCTGGAGACACACTCTCATTTTACTTTTCAGGAAATGAGAAGTGGGGGAAGTATAGGGGATAACTGCTCTGAAGTGCTTTGATTCCAGCTTCTGGGAAAATGAGGAATGGTTGAAAGTTTCATCATAATATAAACATGTAAGATCATGGAATCACAGAATGGTTTGCGTTGGAAGGGACCTTAAAGATCATCCAGTCCAACCCTCCTGCCATGGGCAGGGACACCTCCCACCAGACCAGGTTGCTCAAAGCCCTGTCCAACCTGGCCTTGAACACTCACAGGGAAGGGGCATCCACAACTTCCCTGGGCAACCTGTGCCAGTGTCTCACCACCCTCACAGTAAGGAATTTTTTCCTCGTATCTAGTCTAAATCTACCCTCTTTCAGTTTAAAGCCATTCCCCCTTATCTAGTTGCTACCTGCCCTTGTAAAAAGTCCCCCCCAGCTTTCCCATAGAACTCCTTTAGGAACAAGATATTCATAAATACTGAAACATTACTACAGTATTTGTCATATAATCTACTTGAATTGCCACTTCTTGTTCAAAAATAAGTGTTATTTCTTAGAGGGAGATTTGACAGGCCACACAGAATTTTCTTGATCACTGCAAAAATATATCTCAGATTGAATCAGTTTAACAGAATTACCAGTCATCTTTTGTTTTATAAAAGGAGAAACTGAGGGAGACATGCAATTGATATCCTAGTGTCTGGTTCTATTTCTGTTAGTTCAGTCCTACTTTTGTGATAAGAAGAATCTCTATAAAACAAGCTTGCAACTAACATAACCCTGAATTCCTGGTTATGAAAATATCGGCTCAACTCTAGCAAGTCTAAAGCATTTACTGAAATTATGTTTTAGATTTCTCAAGCAGGACATAAATTGTTCCCTTACTAGGACACTTGCTTTCTTGTTAGCTGGACTTTGACTGAAGAAATATAGAACTGGTGCTCAATAATAAGGGTCACTTCTCTTGGCAACTTTGGTGCTTGTGTAGCTGTAAATAAGGTTATTTGTATGAAGCAGAACTTCAGATAAGTGTTTAGTTTGTGGTGATGATCTGTTACTCTGGGGTTTTTTTAAGACTTTCAGCTGCAAGGATTTTGAATTTGTGGATTAGTTAACATGCTTTTATACCTACTTGGAGCCATTGTTTTTGTGCTATGTTCATTCTCCAATTCTAGCATTCTTCCCTTTCATGGGCACTTAAAATGGCTTACACTTGGAGTGGATTAGCTTTTATAGTGTAATCATTTTACAGTGTTTTCATAATACTCTGCCTGACAGTAACCAGGCTTTTTGCTTGTGAAGGCTGCTGTCTGCTGTTACTTAGCTGCAAAAATATTCCCTGTGGCTTGTGATCTTCTGAGGAGGATAAAGAAGGGAAAAGTTTTGTTGGCCTTCATCTGTACACAGTTTCATTTAAACATAATAGTCCTGCAATGACAAGATAATTTACCAATTCAGAGAAATACATGTCCTGTAAACTTCTGCATTGAACAATATTATATCTGTGTGCAGCCCTTTCCATGCATGGGAAGAGTGTACAGAGGTGCAACAGCTTCCTTGGAAGTGAAACAGACTCTGATGCAGGTGGAAAAACTTTGAAAATAAAGTCTGTGCTACTTAAAACTTAATTTCACACCCCATATGGCAAGCTTTGTGCATACTTATTTCATGCTGGGGCACATGCTTGAGGCTCCCCCATAGAATACTAGAGGAATTTGGATGTGATCTGGAGAACAGGAGTTGTAATGACCCTAATAGCTCCAGAACAGTGGTTTTCAATCTTTGATTTGTAGATCCTGAGTTAAAAGCTACGGTCATAGACGTCAGTATCCTTACTGCTGGTTTGGCTTTTTAGAGAACCAGCTAGCCTTCAGTGTCACTGGGATTCTGTAGAAGGAAATTGTATGCTCTGAGATGTTCAGATGTACTTGGGAGGAGAAAACAGCTGCACAAGCCAAGCAGCTGTGGGGTCCTTGTTCAAGCACAAAGGAGATGAAAGTTTTGGAGGCCGTGTCAAACAAGTGGCAGCTTGAACTCTTCATTTTGTGCTGTTGACAATAGTGGAGCAATGCAGCTGTGATCTTATTTTGAGTCTTAAACCTAGACAGTGATGCACTGAGCATAAAATTGATCCTGATGACTTAATACCACCAGCCAATGAAATGAATAATTACTTCTAATATTTTAAGGTTTTAAAATGCAATAGGAAAGGCCTAGTGAAAGTTGTTACTGAATTCAGAGCTTCACCATATTTCCTGCCTGCTGTCAAAGTGCATCACTCTTCAATGCTTGGTTATCAGTCTGAGGTTTTGACTTGTAAATCGTAACTTTTGTAGGAACACGTAGGTCCTTAGAATTACTCAGGAATTCTAAGGGTAACTGGCCATAAAGTATGTGTCTGCAGTACAGAAAAAGATTTGTGCTCAAAAAATTTGGAGTGTGTTAAATGTGTAAAGATCTGCACAGTCTTAGCTCAGATAAGAAGCTTGTGTTAGTGACAGTCTAGAACTCAACTTTAACTGCACCTCAAAGTCAAACTTCTGCTGTTTTAACACATTGGGTTGATAAGAGTCAAGATACTCTTTGTACAGTGTACCTGTAACAGTCTTGTTCTGTTTCCAGATGTGTAGGTCTGTGTTCTTTGGTGACTGCTCAGTGTGTTGGTATAGCCAATCGTCTTCACTTACATTACACAATACTTGCATTTTTTTCTGTGACTTGTAGAGTGCTGTTAAGAGGTTTTAGTAGCCTCTAAATCTTGCCCTTCTTTTTAAAATATTCTGTGTAACGTAGTGTTCGTATGTAAAATCCCACCAATTTTACAGCTTAAGAACATTAAGAGCTTAAGTGGGCACCAAATTAACTTGCTCCGACTACTCTCTCCATGTGCCTTTTGTAGTCTGGCTTTCTATAAATGTGATGCCTTGTGTCCTCTTTTGTTCACTATTTTGACTTTCTGAGGAGTCACAGAATTTGAGTTACTGACAGAACTCAATCCATGTGTAAAACTACATGTCACCTCAAATTCCTGTAATCTTACTGCCTATGTGTGTGTTCCAATGATCCAAACCCAGAGCACCTACAGAAAACCAGGCAAGTAGACAACAGTTTATCAGAAAAATGAGAAAATACCATAATATATCTTTGTTGGAGGGGAAAAAAAAGCATTACACAGTGGCATAGAAGCAGGGAGGAGGTGGTGCTATAAAAAAAGAAATCCATGTTAATAGAATGTACACAGAAAATTCACTGCAGCTTTCATGCTGATAGTGCCTAGGTGATAAGAGTCCTTGCCCTGTGACATGAAAGGACTGTTGTTCACCCCCTTCGTTTTCAATATGCTCTTTGCTTCTCTGCTAAGAATGCCTGCAAAACCCCCATTATTTTAATGTGTTAATAGGGCTGTTTAGAGATTTAA
>NW_010160476.1:4650-6138 GCF_000695765.1 Mesitornis unicolor | reverse complement strand
TCCCTACACAGCTCAAGAAAAACTGCTGCAAGGATCTTGACTGAAATTTTGAAACTATGTCAGCGAGTAATGCCACTCGTATGGATTTGCTTCTTGAACATTTTTTGAGGTAATGTGAACTGGGCCTATAGTAACCAAGAACTGGAAGTCACTGGTACCAAATGAAATAAATATTCTAAACAAAACTCTAGGCCACATTCAGATAAGGATCAAGATGTCTGTGAAATGTCCACAGCCTGTCTCAGTTTTACACTGGAGGGAAGGGCACAGTTTTGATCTGAATTTCAGAGAGTCTGCATAGTAACTTAGCTGTCTCATCTGTTTCCTGGAAAGAAACTGTTCATAGAAACTCTTAACAGTTTTGAGAATCCAATTTGATGAGTAGCACCTGAGCTGCTAGACAAAAAGAGGCTGCTATGCCATTGCAGGTTTTTTGCACCAGACCACATTTAACTCAGTTTAGTGGCTCTTGGACATTTGACTTGCCTTGCCACGCCACATGGGTTATGTACATAACTAATATCAGTAACTTTTGTTGTGACTGGGACAGTAAAAATGTTGCACTGTTAAACACCAGAGCATCTACTACCATAATAGTTTGAAGGGTTGACTCCATCACCTCTTTGCTAGGTTTCATGTGCTTCCTTATGAAAGCTGACATCCAACTGTGGAAATAAGACTTGGCCTATCCATGCAGAGTGAACCACGGTGAACATAGATTCCAGTACATGTCCAGCTGTCTGCATTTAAAACAAACCAACCAACCAACCCCAAGCAAATCAAAACAAAACCCAAACATTTCAAGTGATTTGTAACTTGCTTACTTAGCGTTAACTTCTTAGAGGCTCAGTAATGAGTAACTAAGAAAACAGAATTCCATACTGCTGTATATGGGCGTGCAGATAGGCAGTGCACCAGTGCCAACTTTTCCTGCATCTGTAGCTATTTTGTAGAAGCACGCTTTGCCTTAAATTCAGTAGAGGAAGCACCTGTGGATAACAGCTGTACAGGCTCACATCACAGGTGGAGTTCACAGAGACCAAACAAGCTAAACTGCTGCTGACGCTTTTCGTTAGAGATCTTTGGTGATGGGTAATTAAGAGATGTCAGCCCAGCAATCCGGATTACTGTCACTGTTTTAAGTTACGTTAGCACTAGGTGGGGCTGTTGCTCCACGTACTTTTAACTGAAAATTTATGTGACACACCCCTGTGACAGGAAATCAAGGTGTTTCAGTGGAGGCTATCTGGTTTCTGCTGCAAGTCTAAAGCATCTGGCTGGGCTGAAATGTGATAGTGAGTTAGATGCATGAAGCAAGATCTCAGAATCCTTAGAAGCTGTAAAAAATAACAGAAAAATAAACACCAATTATTTTAGTAGTAAAAGTCAAAATAATCATCTTGCTGTATAGCATTCAAGAAATACACACTGTTCCTATGCTCTTGCACATCCCTAACTCTCCTCTGGTTACCATCACACACCTGGGAA
>NW_010160476.1:0-4619 GCF_000695765.1 Mesitornis unicolor | reverse complement strand
GAAAGAGTCAGCTCCAGTCTACTCAGCTGGCCAGATTCTCCAAGCAGAGTACATGCTGTGCTCCCAGCTGCACCCTTTGGTTCTTTCCTCCCAACATCTGTCCCTACTGCTCATCACCCTTAGGTGCTCATGGTCATGTGAGTGAGAACTTTCAGGAGTAAGAAAAAGGGTGGCAAAGATGACAAATGTTCACAAATATCCTCAACACCCCTCCTGTGAACTCATTCTGTACCTTCACAGCAGGGTGACCTGGTATCTCAGTGTAAATTGATGCCTGATATTTCATAGCCTACCATTTGTCTGCTTTATGGTGAGCAGAAAATTAAGGTGCTCTTAATGCTGTCTGTTGATGGTGCTGTAATGCCTTCAGCCACTGCAGTGACATGGAAAAAAAATGCATTTTCCAAAATTCAGAAAAGTTCTGAAGTGATGAGACCTGAGGACTGAAAAAATTTAAAAAAAAAAACCTGTTACCACATGCCTTCTCTCCTCACAGCCACACGCTCTGATCGTGGCCCTTTGCTCTGGAGAAACACAGTATTCTGACACACTCCCTTATTGTAGCCTTCCAAATACATGCAATAGTATTCAACTTTCCATAAAAGGCACAACTTCACTGAGTGTCACAATTAATTAAAAAGTGTAATTTTTGGAAGTGTTGGTTTTGAGCAATATTCTCTATTCTCAATGGGACTCTGGGATTCAAAACCATCTTTTTTTAAACACTGGCCACTTGGTTTAAATGTCTAAATGAAAACAGCTTTCTAGAAAATTTGCAGTGAATCTATCCTTAGCACTTTATGGCCAAAAGGTCACACAAAAATCACAAAATTCAGTACATTCCTACACAGACCTTGTTAAAGACCTTGGCTAGAATGAAGACCTACCTGCTGAAAAGTCAAGTCTAGAATTCAAAGTTTATGTGCTTAACCATTTGTGCCTCTAGAAACACTTGCAGTGCAAAATAAAAAAGGAGAAAAAAGGAAAAAAAGGTGAAATTACTTACATATTTTTCACTTCAGTGGGATAAACATTGTCTGAATCTGTATCAACTAGTCTCAAGAGAATATTTAAGTGTAAAACTTAGCAAACTTTTGACAGATAATTGAGATGTGATTTAAATCACCAAATGCCTCTGAAAAGGAGATGAAGATGCTCTCTCGCTACATGGTGCTTACCTTCTAGTTCAAAGAAAATGACTGTAATGAAAGGAAAGATCCTTCCTTCTCAAAGCTTGAACTGATTTCCAGCTCAGATAAAAACATTTCTTTATGCATTAACTACATGGCAGGAGGTGGTGCTCTTAATCCACATCTTGACTACAAAAGAAAAGAATTTTTTTTCTTTTCTTCCTTTTTTAATATTGCACAGTAGGAACATATGAAGAAAAGCATATTTTGTAACATGGTTAATTTGGTTTCTGACTACACCACACACTGCAGTCAATAGTGGTAAACATTTTTTCTTAAATGAGACATGCTACCTTCAGAGGGTTTGAGAATAACAATCTTTCTGAGAAAATCTGTCCAAACAGATGGCTAAAAATCCAAGGAAACAAAATGAAACAACTACCGATGAGCTATCTGAATAATAAAAATCTGTACTGAACACCTACTTGGCAGTCCCACATCAAACTAACCCAATATATCTGCAAATCTAGAATTCAATCTGATTTTAATTTGGAAACGAAGTAATTATTTAGTTTTCCTTGAAAGATGTGTGTTGGTGCAATACTACTGCACCCCGCCTCCCCCGCTCCTCCCCAGTATTTGTTCAGGTGTCAAAGAATTCCACATATATTGATGAAGTCAGTACAATCTTCCAGGAAGAAAGACACAGAAAGCATGTAAGTTGCATATAAACACACACCACAAGGATTACTGATGAATGTAATAAAAATAGACACATTGTTACCTTTAACCTTCAACAATATAAATACATATATATATATATATGTGTGTGATCTCATTAAAATACTTCCACAGATGTATACACGTAAGTAGTTCTTCTTAAGATGAAAGCCAGTCCATTTTCCACAGTGTCTGTGAAACCTCCATGGCTAGAAAAGAGTCTGGAGTGATTTTTCCAAGGGATGTAGTTCTGCCAGCATGACCAAATTCAATTTATTCCTTTTTTTGCTCTTCCCCTTCAGGTTCACTTGGCACCTCTTGCCATTTCTTGTCCATCTCTTCTTTGCAGCTCAGGAAGGCTTCTTCCAGATGGCTCATGGAGTTGGCGAGGTCTGGGTTGGTACGTATGACTACCATCTCATAAGCCATCCAGGCTGCCTGCACTGCAAACCCAATAGATACTGCTAGGCCAGGAATTTTGGCTAAATAAAAGCAATGGCTAATTCAATAAACGAATAAAGGACATTAATCATTATCAGTCTCGATATTATGTCAGGCCTGCTGTAAAATAAAGTGGAAACTGCCCACAATAATACTCAATATTAAATAAAAGACTGTTCAGCATTACTTCTTTATGTCTCAGAATATTTCAGAATGGAAGCATACAGATGTCAATTACAAAAGGGAGGCAGACACTTTTACCTAAAAATTACAACAAAGTAATCAAAAATAAAGTTTCAACAGACTGAGAATAAATGAACCAAAGCACCCTCTCTCCAGACTAGTTACAGTAAGGACGGTTGTATTATGTGAGGAAGAGTGAGATCAAGGAGGCTGCAGCATAGAGGTGAAAGATTTTAAGAACAACCTAATTAATTAAATTGATTTTAAAATAATGAGGATAAAGCAGAGCAAATAGTTTTAGCACTTACTTCATACTTCCCTTTTGTTTTACCATAAATTGACTGTAGTTTTCCCAATGGCACTCATAAATTGTGTTTAATTAAAAATAGTTTAACAGTTTCCATCTATTCCTGTTTAGTTGCACAGTTTCTGACAGAATTGTTGCAGAGCACGGAGAGGAATATGCTATCCTGTCCATACATACAGGACCAAGATTAAATTTGCAGAGCAAATTTATTCTAGCTGAGGAATTAAATGCATCATGAACTGACCTGAGAGGTACTATGTATCCCACCATTTTTCAGAATTAAGTCTCATTTTATAGACTATGTTTTAATAATTGTAAATTAAATACCTTAGTAGTATTTTTGTTTTCAACCACCACTCAGAACGAAGCATCTATTACCTATTAATTTTCAATTCTGAGTGATCTGAAACTTCTAGATTATTTACATGCTTCCTCCCAATTAATTAGAACATTATTTGATGATTATTGTTTCCGCTTACATTTCTATCACATGGAAGTTTACAGCAATAAATACAAATAATAAATCTCCAATGTCTTCACTCTAGTAGACAAATCGGTATCATTCATAATAAAGACCTGTACCTGTTAGTTTTTCCATTTCCTCCAGAAGTTTTTCTAAGTCCCTGTTCAGGTCCTCCATCATCTTTACCATGTTATCATAGTTTCCTTCTTGAGGTTCTTTCTCAGCCATCTACAAGGAAAACAGGATTTTAATACATTATTTGACTTTGAAGTCAATTGAGAGAAAATAATATTGCAATAATTTCTTTTAAAACCTAACATATAAAGAAATATTAACACATTAATTCATTAGAAACTGACCTTGAAGTTACTGGTCATCACCTGTATGACACATACTATTTTCAATCAATTTTAAGAATAATTTAAGTAGAAAGAATCACACTCAACTATGCTGTGTTTGTGCCAAATAAAGATTTTGGTATCACTAATAACAAAGATCATTGCGTCAAACAGTTCAATAGAAAATTTTATCTATCTATCTATCTATCTACAGGATGTTACAGTTGTCTTCAAGCTTCTCTCCTAAATACTCTGACGTAGGGCAATTAGTAATTTTCAAAGTTAGTTGTAAAATTCCCATTTCTATCCCATATTTCACACTTGCACGCTACCTATGCTAAGTGCTGTCGCCATATAATCATATGACTAACATCTGCTTAAGTTGTAGGCAGTAAAATTTCAGCAAGTAAAGTTGCCTGGGGCAAAAACAGAGAATTAGAGGCCAAATTTAAGCAATTAAAAGTTTTGAAGCCTTGATATTAACCAAAAAAATGTGCCACACAACCTTGCCTTTAATTTCCTTTTCTGCAAACAACCGATGGATGGGATGAAGCTAGGAAGGAGACAGAACAGCTTCAGTGTGGTGACTATACGCGTCGCACAGCACAGGTTTTTGTCAGCTTTCTTTTTTTATATATATGATTTCTCAAAATCAGTGGGTATCCATTTTCTGGGCTTTTTTTTAATTATGATTTTTTATTATTATTGCCGATGAATGTGGAAGGAATGCAAGGGTTTATAACGGCTTTCCACCATTTTAAAGCACTGCCAAGCCTTATCCAGACGCTTGTTGTTCAAGGCCTCTTCGCACGAACAGTTTCATTAGATACGAACCTAAGGGCAAACCGTTTACCGCAGACACCTGAAAAAGCCCAAAGCCCCTGTTTTTTTGCCCACGACGGGCACCCTTTAACTTCCCACCAGAACCACAGGCGCTGGGGCCGGCTGACGAACCACCCTCAGCGGGCGGCCGCTGCCCACCCGTAATCAGCCCTCACCCCCCCCCGCCCTCTCTCTTCTTTCCTCCCTCCCTCTCT
>NW_010160475.1:0-10473 GCF_000695765.1 Mesitornis unicolor | reverse complement strand
CACCACCACCACCACCACCACCACCAAAAAACCTCACTGAAAACAAACATAAACCCCAACAAACAAACAAAATTCATGACCCAAAAACCCGAAAAACACAAAAAAACCCAACAACAGCAGCAACAGAATTTAAAACTGGAAGATTCAGAGTTTTGATAGGGAGATACTTGAAGATAAGAATGATCTTCCCATCGAGTCATGACAAAGTAGACACTCCAGTCTGGGTTTCATGGGGTTGGAGAGAAGCCATATGGTAGATAACTATGAAAATAAGTGTTAATGGGATGCTGAGCAGGGATTGTGTTGTTTTGTTTGTTTATATTACTGACCTAGTAAAATTACTTAGTTGACATCAAATGAAGTGACTAGAGGAAGGTCAAAGCAAACATCATCTCCTACGTACGTTCTCTCAACTGTTCATGATTTTGGGGACCCATGTCATTCCCTTTCCATCTCTTTGCTAAAAAATCTCACCGTTTATTTACTCTTGCCTTCTATAGAGTTGTTTGACATTTCTGACAGTCTTTTTTGCCTCTATTTCTGTTTCTATTTCTGTTTGTTTCCTTTTCATAAAGAGATCATAGTTGCATGCAGTATTCAAGATGGGAAGATATTAGTGCTCCATATAATGGCATCAATTATCTTCCTAATCTTTTCTCCTAAATCCTTACACCTCACTTTTTGAAAATTTTTCCAGACATCTATGTATGACCTCTTGACAGGAAATACCAACTACAGTCACACATTAACTGAAAATATTTTTTCTTAGGTATTAAAGCCTATCATCCCTGAATTTTACTTTCTGTTTTATTTCTCAGTCATTCTGAAGCTTCACAGTTCTTGATAGTCAGCTTTGATAACTAATGACATAAAATTGTGCAAGAGATTCGACATTTATTTTTTTAACTAGCATTCCACTACTCTCTTTATTTATGAAAAATATAAATTTATTTTTATTTGTTTCCTTCTTTTTGACCATGTGTTAATTCGTAAAATATGTATATGAGTGCATACTTTGTACATATTGTATACATAGTTTTTGTCAGAAATTAGCTCGCTCAACATCCTCGTTTTGCAGAAACAGGGAATCAAGGAAAGATAAAAGTTTCCGGGCAATTTCTGGTTATAATTTGAGAATACAAATGCTTGACAAAAATGTAGCCCAAGTTTATGGTTAGTTTTATCCAGTAGATATCTGATAGTTGCTAGAGAAGTTAATGATCTCTCTACAATCAACACATTTTAGAAATTTTCCTAGCTTAGTATCATCTACAGTAAGAAGTCACTTGGGTCTTTTTTCATTTATTTAATTTGAGATATTGTCTTTGGCTCAGCTTTTGCTTGTCCTTCTGAGTTGGGCATCCATAAGAGACAATACATTCTTTTGACTTCATCTAGCTTTCCTAAGCAGTCCTTGTTACAAAACAAGTAGTATATAAATTTACATTCTTCTTTTACAGCTGTATTCTCCTCCCTCTCATTGGGTGAATGTTTGAGATCTTTCTCGTGTGTCTCTCATCACTAGCAGGTCCATTATATTAGTGCTAAGAGAAAGACTCAATCTGCTTATTAATCTAATTTAGCCTCTGTACTTGCAGTCTTAGTCATGTTTTTGGTTTTTATTGTGAATGTCTTTTGTGTGGGAGATATGATTTAGGGTAGTTTTAGTCTTACCTGTTTCACTGGCTTTGAAGAAAATTAGAAGTTCTCTCTCAGTAAGTAAAGATTGGAAAACAATAGCGTAAAAGCAGTAATTTCTTAAGTGTTTGAAAAATATCATGAGTAATACTCTGATAAAACCCTAAATTTGCTGTAATAGTCTCAAACAATAACTCAAACACATATGATAAAAATAAATGTGGCTATAAGGGAAATTATGCAGTATACTCAGTGGGGTTTTATACATGCTTTGGTTAAAAATCTTTCTGAGACTGACAAATTAACATAACAAATTTAATTGACAAATTCCAACACCTGCTGATTGAAATTATTGGATTAATTGAAAGATAAAAATTTATAGAAAAAAAGTTCTTCTGTAAATGCTTCAAAATTTAGGTATGCTGAATTACTTTTCCTCAAAATGGTGGAGTTCCTTATCATTGTATAAGAACTAGACACAGATTGAGTAATTTTAGTCAGATCAAGTGTTTCTGCAGAATATTTCAGACAGAGAGTTATAGAAAAGATTTTTTTGGATAATGAAAATAATCAAGGCAATTTGCAGAAAAAAAATTAAAAGCCAAATCGAAAAGTGAAACAGTAAATTCTGAACAAGTTTGTTTTCCAAACTTGTTCTGAAGGTTAAAATTAACAGGAAAAGAAATGTTACTTGAAATAAAATCTAAAATTTAGTCCTAACTACAGTAGCTAGCAGTCTGGAAAAGCTAGCAGACCACGGCTTGGACAGGTGCACTATTCTCTGGGTCAAAAGTTGGTTGGATGACCAGGCCCAGAGAGTGGTGGTGAATGATGCTGCATCCACTTGGTGTCCAGTGACCAGTGGTGTCCCCTGGGGATCAGTGCTGGGCCCAGTTCTATTCATCATCTTTATTGATGACCTGGATGAGGGGATTGAATCTACCCTTAGTAAATTTGCAGATGACACCAAACTGGGTGGGAGTGTCAATCTGCCAGAGGGTAGAAGGAGGCTGCAGAGGGACCTGGACAGGCTGGGTCAGTGGACAGAAGCCAACGGTATGAAGTTTAACAAGACCAAGAGCAGGGTCCTACACTTTAGCCACAATAACCCCATGCAGTGCTATAGACTGGGGGAAGAGTGTCTGGAGAGCGGCCCAGCAGAGGGACCTGGGAGTACTGGTGGACAATCGATTGAACATGAGCTAACAGTGTGCCCAGGTGTCCCAGAAGGCCAATGGCATCCTGGCCTGTATCAGGAATAGTGTGGTCAGCAGGAGTAGGGATGTTATTCTCCCTTTGTGCTCAGCACTGGTGAGGCCTCACCTTGAGTACTGTGTACAGTTGTGGACCCCTCACTTCAAGAAGGATATTGAGGTGCTGGAGCAGGTCCAGAGGAGAGCAGCAAGGCTAGTAAAGGGAAAGTGTTATAATGAGAAGCTAAGGTAGCTGGGGATGTTTAGCCTGGAGGACAGGAGACTCAGGGGACACCTTATCACTCTCTAAAACTACCTGAAGGGAGGTCATCGTCATGTGGGGGTCAGGCTCTTCTCCCAGGTGACTAGTGACAAGATGAGAGGGCATAGCCTGAAGCTGCACCAGGGGAGGTTTAGGCTGGATATTAGAAAGCACTTTTTCATGGAGAGGGTGATCAAGCATTGGAATGGACTGCCCAGGTAGGTGGTGGAGTCACCATCCCTGGAGGTGTTTAAGGAAAGGCTGGATGTGGCACTTAGTGCCATGGTCTAGCCGATGTGGTTGTGTTAGGTGACAGGCTGAACTTGATGATCTCAGAGGTCTTTTCCAGCCTCAGTAATTCTATGATTCTGTGATTCTGTAGGGAGACAAATCGTGGGGCAGTTCAGCAGAATTTTTGCTGCCGGGTTAGATGTCACAATCTCAGTTTGTAATTAGGAAAGACAGGAGATTTGAAAGAGAAAGCAAATTGACCTGGTAAAGTTTCTATGAACTCTGAGGACTAAATATGAAGGGAACTGGTCTAATGACAGCAAAAGGCTACACCTATTGAAGCTTTTAAAATAGTGACATACAGATGTCCAAATGTCTCACATTAAAGACAGACAAAAGTATTCAAAAGTAATGACTTCCTAATTTCAAAAGATATGGAGAAACCTAGGATCTAAAGAACCATTATACATTTAACTCCCTTAAAGGAAGGGGACTGAAAACAGCTCTATCCAAAAAGAGAAAGAATTATATCAGTATAATAGAAAAGATTCATTTATCACTTCTGTCATTCTACCTAATTTTATGACCCCTAAATAAACAGAAAAAAACCCCACCGAAATCCCGCCACAAACAATAAAAATGGAATTAAATGGGAATTGTGTTTGTTTTTGTGTTAAAGGCATATCTAGTAAAATAAGTCTATTTTTTCCAGTCTTTAATAATAAAAACACTCAGTTACTACACTAAATATAAATATAGTGTTTTCCAGCGGTGAATCCAGAGGAGGGAAAAGGAAGGCAACCATTTGTAACATCTAGTCATCCATCTCCTGCAGCAAATTAAAGCAAAACTTCCAAATAAAAAGCAAATATACATCAAACACTGGCATTGTAATTCTGTAGGAATTTGGGACTACAGCCTTAACATCATTATATTGAAGGAGTATTCCTAAATTTTGCAATAATTGCAGACTTGAAATGCACTTTACAATACAATGACAAAATAAGGATGAAGCAATGCTAGAGACAAATTCTCTATCTCAAATGCAATCTAGTTGAGAATACAGATTGCAGAATATTAAAAAGAAGTCAACACATCAATTAATTTGGGAAACAAAATAAGGAGATTGCTTTGTGCTGCTACTGGCTAGCATTCAGCTAGTCAACAAGTGCAAAACCAAAAAGGTCTTACAGTAAATCTGTCTGTAAAACACTCTTCCTCCTATTGCACAATGCAGTGGGTGCATGTCATGATATCAGAAAGATAATGTATCTCCCATTTGGTTTGGTAAATTCATTCAGCCCAGAAAGACAATAAAATGTTCAATCCACTCTCCACGAGTCACTGCCATGTGTCACCTTCTTAACTTGCACGCCAAAGTGTCTTAGTGACTAGGATACTTTGTTATATCAGATGACTTATATATATGTCACCTGATATTAAAAAAAAACATTTATGTTACAGTTGACTAAAGTTCCTTACTGAGAATTTAAGGCCCTGCTCAGTGACAATATCTGAAGCACTCACATTGTCCTTTAGGACGTATCTTATATTGTTCAAAACCAGAAAACTAAAGTAGGTACTGCTGATAGAAAATGTGAGTTCATGTTTTTAATGTTTTTCAAGTTCATGGTTTTGGTTTTTTATGAATAAGGATTGAACATCCTTTTGAAATGAGACAGTTATGTTCTGTATCTCAGGCAAGTAGCAACCACTGGGCTACAAGCAATCTGCAGGTCTAGTCTACCCTGCTTCCTCCTTTTAGCTATCAGCAGTTTCTGTCAGAGATGGCTCAAAACTCAAATTCCCTGGGAAAAAAAAAAATCAGTTTAATAATCTAAAATAATCCAGGCTTGAAATGCAGAGAACCAGAGTGAAATATAATGTTTTCCTTAGAATCTGTTGTTGAGGATAGTTAACTGTCCTAAATCTGTTTTGTTTTGGTTTGTTGTTTTTTTTTTTGGGGGGGTGTTGTTTGTTTGTATGTTTGTTGTAATACAAAAAACTGCTAATTTGCTGTTTACTGGTGACTCTGGAAATCACTGGCTGCCCTACTTAAACACGGAAATGTCTTAGTATTTAGCTTTGGTCTTTTTGCATTTAAGTTTCTGATATGTGAAATAGAGATCATAAGACTTTCTAACTTAACAGTTTTGAATGATGTTATTTCTCTAAATTTGCATTTGTCACAGACCCAAACACTGTGGTAGAATAATTAAATAAATAAAGATAAATCAAGTAGTTTTGTTTCCATTGCATCCAAAATACAGTAAACCAGAAATCTCCATTAATTGGGGATGAGGCTATTAACTGACACTCTAAAATACAGACACTTGTGACGATTTCCTTTAGAAGAGAAGGCATGTGGCAAGTGCTTTACTTGATCACCACCTGTTGACAACAAGCACAACTTCAGAAAATATCAAACTTATAAATTAAAAAACATCCTTTCCAGAGCTGATTACACTACTCTTTATTTGGACTCCTTTACATTACTGCTTCCTCTAAGTTGTTTAACAGTAACCTGTTGAGTAACAGTTCTGCTGCTCTTGAAAAGACTTAGCCTATTGATGCTACAGACTCATTTGGATGTAGCTATGTTGCATGTTTGCAAACACAATTGTCCAATCATTTTAATGATTTACCACACATTTAACCATTATATAAGCTTTGTTTTGAGGAATCTAATATTTAAAATAATTTTCTGAATAAGAATTATTGAAATTACTCTTTCTATAGATACTAATAGGTCTAGAGAATGTCTGTGGAAAAGCAGACTCAATAGATTTGATTTTCATACTGCAGTGCCTGGGCTAAAAACTGTAATTACACAATGATCTTAATCCATTTCCTCTCCCATTCAGATGAGCGGCTTAAATTCAAAATTATTTCATTTTTCCATAGCAACCAGGCAATTATGCTTGTTGTCCCTACTACTTCTTTTTGGTTGTGAATTAAATCACTGGCTATTATGCAATACAATGATTCAAATACACAAAGTGTAAATAGACATGGTACACAGCACATGTTCAGTCCTTGCAGACCACCCACAAATCAATTTGTCTTTAAGGAAAAATATAAAAAAAATGCTCATGACTAAAGCACTTTATTCAAGACAAAGAACAACTCAAAAAAATCTGTGCTGTCTGAATCGCCTTTTGCTATTAGGGAGACTTAGCAAGTAAGATAAGCCAATAACATTAAAACAAGATGTAAAATGTCTTGTGATAGATTAATTTATCATAGTCACCTTTTTTCCATTCCTGAGGGAAATACCTGCCCTTGGAGTCAAAACTATCTTAGAAACTTTTATTAGAAATGTACCTGAAATGTTTTTATTTTTCAGCAATGCTTCCAGCATGGGAGTTGGGGTACGGTTTTAAAGTCAAGTCAGAATATCTTGCACTTCTTGGTGATCTGACCAAGGAGATTCTCCCTCAAGCCCCACACACCATCCTTCTCAACAGGGCACTTTCAACATAGTGATTATCTACTCCAGATTGCTAGAGTTTTGATGTGAAATCAAGCCACAGAAAAAAGAAAAAAGCATGAAAGAAAAAAAGAAAAAGGAAAATAACAAAGAAAAAAACCCAGTGAGACTATTATCATCAGTAAGTACCACAAATTCTTGTGAGATGAAAAAACAGGAACACTCTCAGACAAGATTCTATAACCTGCCCTCTCAGAACCCAAGCACAGCTCTAGAAGCTACAAGTGGTGATCTAAAACCTTCAAGCGAGCAGAACATGTTCCAGAACCCAATCTAGAACTATCAAACAAGCTAGAACCCAGTCTAGAAACACAAAGTGAGCTATAAAATGAGCTACAATATAAAGTGAGCAAGAACAAGAAGCAGTCCTGAATCAACTGAGCTAGAGTTAGACCATCATCTTGGACCAAACAGCAGTCCTGAACCAATAAGAAAGTTAAACCATGATCCTAGTCCAGAATCAGTTTGAAAAAGCATTATGTTATAGATTGTGATCTAGAGCAAACCACTGAGCTAGGATGTGATCTAGAACAAATAGGCTATCTAGAACAATCAGAACTAGAACCTGATCTAGAACCACTTCCTGCCAAAACACAAACTCAAGAACCCATATCTTCTCTAGAAACAGTTGCACCAACACCACTATAGCTCTATGAAGCTTCTGGAATGGATCTGGACTCTAAAGCCAACACAGGCTCTAGGGCCCCAGCCAATTGTATGTTCAACAAGGCTCAGTGCCAGGTCTTGCACTTGGGTCTCAATAACCCCAAGCAACACTACAGGCTTGGAGAAGAGTGGCTGGAAAATTGCCTGATGGAAAAGGAGCTGTGGTTGTTTGTCAACAGCAGGTCGAACATGATTCATCAGTATGCTTATGTAGACAAGAAGGCCAACAGTATCCTGGCTTCTATCAGAAACAGTGAAGCCCGTAGGACTTAGGAAAAGGCCATACCCCTGTACTTAGCACTGGTGAGGCTGCACCTTGAATACTGTGTTTAGTTTTGGAACCCTACTACAAGAAGAACATTGAGGCACTGAAGCATGTCCAAAGAAGGTCAATGAAGCTGATGAGGGTTCTATTGCACAATTGTTATGAGAAGTGGCTGAGGGAACTGGGGTCGTTTAACCTGGACAAAAGGAGACTGAGTGGATACCTTATTGCTCTATACAGCTACCTGAAGGGATGTTGCAGAGTGTGGGACTTGGTCTCTTCTTCCAAGTAACAAGTGACAGTACAAGAGAAAATGGCCTCAGGTTTTTCCAGGGGAGCTTTAGATTGGAGACTAGAAAAACATTTTTAACTGAAAGTGTTTTCAAGCGCTGGAACAGGCAGCCCAATGAAATGGTGGAGTCGCAAACCCTGAAGATGTTTCAAAGACATGTAGATGTGGCACTTAGGGACATGATTTAGTTGTGGACTTGGCAGTGTTAGTGTACAGTTGGACTCAATGATCTTAGAGGTCTTTTCTAACCTAAACAATTCTGTGATTCTGTGAGTCTTCAACAAGCTGTAACATTGCTATAAAGGTGGATGGGAGAAAAGATCATTTTGGAAAAAGCATTAAAGCAAGGTCCCTTGAACAACTACCAGAGAGTAGAGATAATTCAGGACTCTGGAAACACATGGCGGTACTTAACCTTTGAAATAAAATAAAAATTTAATTTCACCATATTTGAGGCTACTGAGATTCTAGAAATATTTCATGCCTCATTTGCTACAAAAGTCATTCAATCTCAGCGAAGTATCAAAGAAATCAACATAATGATTTTATGGCTAATTGCCAGAATAATTTGATTTAACTACATTGCACCTGGCTATTTGTCCTTTTTTGGTTGATCACTTTTATAATGACTACCAGCCAGCTCTGAAGCTGCAGGTATTTCAGTAATGACGTACTCTGATTAAAGCAATTTTCATGCTTTGCTGGTACAAAAAGAAAAAGGAAAAAATTAAAACAAAACAAAAACCAAAACCCAACCCCAAAAAACTCCCCAGTGGCAGAGAACACAGTGACAGTAACTGTCCCCAGCCTGACTTTTCAGAAATGGCAAATTTTATGATAGCCTCAGAAAAATTAACCCAGCTATGATGGACAAGTTCATTCCAAAATGAAGTTTTCAAATTAAGACATATATGTATTAGAGTTCTCATAAAACCTGACCAACTAAATTAATATAAAGTTCAGTTGTTTTATTTCATAGATCCTTGAGGAGGAAAGAAATGGAAGAAATGTTGCACTTTAGAAAGTCCGACTTGATTCAAGGCCTTAAAAACAGCCCTAGAGCTTAAATTGAGCCTTGTAGTTCAGAGTGGGGACAGTATTCCCTAAGTATGTTAGTTGAGTAAGTTGTGAGTCAAAAGAATACTTCAGTTCACCACACACTGGCCAAGATTTTCAGAAATATCTATGTTATAAAATCATGAGCTCTCTTTTTTTAGTCCAATAATTATATCTATCCTTATTTCTCTCTTTGCTGAGAAAAGATGGAAAAAGGTCTATATGAAAGACATTAATATAGAATTAACATAATTAAGGACGTATTTTTTTAGAGGGTAATTTTTGAAAGACTGTCAAAAATAACATAATTTATGCTATCTTTGCACAATTAACATGCTTTTTGAGTTTATAGAACCCTCCACTTTTAAAAAGCAGATGATGTGCTAATTCAACTGATTTAAAGTCTAGAGGCTGCCCTGTTTAAACTATGTAAATTACCAACCTAAAGCAATTACTCGGTCTTATTGTCATCACATCATTAGTTCTCTACAGGTTAAACAAATTTGGATTCATATTTGCAACTTGCATGTTGCATCAGCAGCTCTTCCAGCATATTATTTTAAGACAAATTAATTAAGACAAATTGGTATTATAATTTGACTAAAATGCACATTTTTTAAAAGAAAAAAGAGATTATTATATCGCTACTAAGTTATAATATACTGCTAAAGATACTAAAGTACCTCTCATATATCTCATTTTTTAATCATCACATTCAAGCTGATATCCTTATAAAAAAATGCAGATTGCAAAACATCCAAAGCCATATGATTGCATCAGGAATGTCTCCTAGTCTTATATACTCCTGGTCTTTTAGGATTTTCTGCTAAAGTATTACCTAGTACACAAATACATGGGCATGTATCAAGTTCCCTGCAATCCAGCCTCCTTGTTCGCAATGCTGGCAAGTTGTATCACAATAAATAAGTATACAGGTAAAAATGAGATCTAAAATGCTGGAACAAGCAGAAGGTGCTCTGGATTATAAGGTCATGGTGAGAACTGGATACTGAACTAAGACTTGTTTGTTTAACTTCTTTTGGATAAATATCTGACAGAAGAACATTTCTCCTCTCAGCCTACTCTTAGCAGCTACATGTCCCTTCATTTATCCCTATAATCTTCACCTCCTCAGATCTACCTTCCAAACCACTTGTCTGAACATTCTTTAGCTTTGTTTTTAATCAAAATAAGATAATATATTACACAGTCTTTGCTAGTTCAGTTTGTTTTGACTAAATGGGATGAGACAAAGCTAAATTTTGGCAGCAAAACTATGCCAGGTGGGCTGAAGTCCATAACCTTTACAGCTGATACAATGGCTGCCTGAAGAAAACATTGAACGAAACTTTCACAGAATCACAGAATCACGGAATCGCT